>NC_051443.1:10211753-10244517 GCF_001649575.2 Kryptolebias marmoratus | reverse complement strand
CATGGGTCTCTTAGCAACACGGGCCCTCCACGCCGCAGCCTGCCGCTCGCTCCTGATGAAGAGCGGCGAGGCTGAAGGTCACCTCCGGCAGCAGCGGGGGTGTTTGAATGCGGCACAGCTGCGACGGCGAACGTGAGTTCTCTCTTCCCTCCTCCCAACAGCTGGAAACATCAGCTTTTACAGGTTCCACCAGATCCAGGTGTGCTCGTTCTTCCCAGGTCCGGTGCCGAAGAGTTCGGAAAGGATGAAGAGGAGAAAAAGGAGAGCTTCTGAGGACGGGTTGTGTACAAATCTCATGTTACAACCAACAACTCCCTCCACAGTAGATGAAAACTTAAAAAAAAAAACCCAACAGGCTATGGTTTACACACATCATAAATCCATATTATTCACACTGGAACATAGTAAACATATCAAAATGTTAGAAATTGGAGCATTTTTAGGCAAAAATTAAAAGGGAATTTATTGAATTTAATGGCAGCAACAACAGAAGGCTGTAAAAGTAAGAAATATGAATAAGAAGCAGCTGGAGGAGCAATTAGCAGCTAATTAGGTTAATTAGCAACAGGTCAGTAAGAGGACTGGGTATAAAAAGAGCATTTTAGAGGCTGAATCTCTCAGAAGTTAAGACAGGCAGAGGTTCACCAATATGATGTAAACTGCATCTAAAAGTAGTTGGACAATTTCAGAATAATGTTCCCCAATGGAAAATTGGGAAGGCTTTGAATATCTAATCATTTACAGTTTATAATATCATCAGATGAGTTTAAAATCTGGAGAAATCTCTGAGCTCAAAGGATGAGGCTGAAAGTCAGGACTGGATGTCTGTGATCTTCAGATCCTGTATTAAAACAGGTCTGATTCTGTTCTGGACATCCCTGCATGGACTCAGGAACACTTCCTGTAAACACAGTTCACTGTACCATCCATTAATGCTGCCTAAAGCTCTATCAGGCAAAGAAGAAGCCAGATGTGAACCATCAACCTATCAGGAGCTGCAGATGAAAATGAGTCTGTTCCGTTAATATGTGTGGTCTCACTGTTTAAAATGATAAATATGTGAACGCCACGGTCTTCTCTGGACCACAGGTCGTTTCAAAAGGACTGAGGCGAGCTGGAAAACTGTTCTGTGACTTTTGAAATTCTGTTTTGAAGCCACATCCTCCATGCTGAAGAGGAGGGGGACCATTCAGAAGCCTGCCTCTCTGATGGTATAGGGGTGCATTAGTGCCTCTGAAATGTGCAGCTGAACACTCTGGTTTAGGCTGCCTTCAGCACCAACATTGTATTCCTGTCGGAAAAGCCGAGGAAGTCAAACTGACAAATGAGTCTATAAACAGAGCGTTTGTATCAAACGCTGACATTTCTGATGTCAGTTGTTTTAAAATGGCAGAAATCCACTTTGAACTCGAGCCAGCTGTTAGCCCGTCGCTCCTGACCTTATTTCTCCAAACCGAGCTGGGTCAGAGAGCTATCTGCTGCAGGTAAGATGTTAACTCTTCGGGACGTTCCCACAGAGTGGTAACAAACTTCCCTTTTGAAAGGCTCATGAGACCTCAGTCTGTTTTACAGATATTGAGCTCAGACTTGGTGTGGTAGTAGCTGAGAGTCGTCCCTAACTCTCCGGTGGACAATAGTCAACCCTTTAATGGAGCACCAGACTCTCGCTGGTGGTCCTGGGTTCCATTTTTCTCCTGATGTTTCTGGTTTAATCCCTGAGGGTCTGTTTTCTCTTCTCTCTCTCTCTCTCTCTCTCTCGTTGAAGCTGCTGATTTTGTTTTTACCCCTCTAAGGGTCTAAGAGTTGCTCGTTTGGAGAACTTTAGCCCTTCTTGTTCAACGCCCCCGCTTCAGTTCCATCGTGCCCAGGCGGCGAGTCCTCCAGCATTTCCAGCCTCTGAGCGCCCTCTTCTGGGACACATCGAGCACCGCCTCTGGGCGACTGCCACAAGCTCCATGTTTCCATAACCTCCCATCCAAACAGGTTTTGTTTTATGGTTGTTTTTTGGGGAGAGTTGGGGGGTATTTGACTGAAGGGTTGTTCTTTCTCCCACAGCTGCTCTGATTTACCTGACGAGGTACGTCGGTGCAAAAGTCTGCCGCCTTCTTTTTATTTAAACATCTGGTTGGACTTGGTTGATGTTTTTCCTCACCTCCTGACCTTCATTGTTGTCATTTAGTAATACTGACATGAAAACATTTCTCTTCTAATCCAGAGATTATTCTGATTTTGTCTGAGAGACATCTGGACCCATGTGTACGTATCTGCAGTCACTCTCTGGGTTATAAAGGTTTCAAACTGATCCGAGACCAGAACCGTCTGACTGGAGTCAACATTACAAACGCACCTTAAAGCGTCGCCTCTTTACTGTAAGATTAGCCGAAGAAATGACTAAAAAAGTGTGCCATTTCCATTTCCTCTTCATTTTTATTCAGAATCACAGTGTGCTGTGGGTCCAGTTCCCTCAGAATCAGTGTCTGTAATGAAGTTTGACCCACAGGTGCATGTGGAATATATAACTGCTCCACCTGACACTAAGAACTGGACGGTTTATCCTAAATGTTGCCCTTTTTATTGGCTCATTTTTGGAGACAAACACCTAATATTCCATGTTTTACCTCAGACATACAAACATAACAGCCTGAATGATTTCCAATATTATCTCTAATGTCCCCAAAGATTTATTTGGAGACATTTAGGTTAGGTTTTTAGGTTTTTAAAGAAAATCTTTACTCATAAAAAGGCTTTACCTCTGAGAAAATCTTTTCTGTACAAAACAGAGGTTTTTTTTGCTCATACACTTTAAGATATAATAAAAAAAGGCACAATAAATGAAATACTATAAATAGTTTGGTCTTAAATTTAACGTTCAGGTAGATTTTTGTGTTGATTTCATTGGAGAGATGATTAAAAATGTAAAAGTAGCAGAACCCAGGCAAACATTTAAAGATTCTTCTCAATTTATTTTCTAAAACGATTAAATCCTTTCTCCCTGTAGATTTAGCTTGAGATTTTTTTTTAACTTGATGAATGTGAACAAATAAAAGAAAGTTAACAAGGCAAAACATGAACCATATTGGGGGGATGTTGTGTGACAGGCATTTTAAACGTTAAAGAAAATGCAAAGAGTCAGTGCGTTTTTAATTAGCTTTCTGCGATTTATTTATTGAACTCAGTAAAAGAGGGTCTGAGACGAGGGTTGGTCCTCTGAGACAGTCCTCTGATGTCCTCTGAGACAAATCTCATCTGAGGCTCAGTCTCAGCTGGCAGAGAGGACGAAGAGTCTGTCTGTGGAGGCGTCTCACAGAAGAGTTTGGCCTGCTGGGTTTCTGCAGACGCTGAAACCAAAACACCACAAACATTCAGAGGATCTCAGGAAAAGTGAGTTTGATCAAATGTCATCTTGTTAGATTTCCTTCACTGTACCTTCATCCCTCCTCCTCCTCCTCTGCCTCTTCCTCTTCTTGCCCTGAAGACAAACCCATCAGAGCCTGAGTGTGATGAGTGTGTGTGATCAGCTTCAGTGGGCTCATCAAAGTGTGTGTGAGCAGAGTGGACCTACATAGTTGTCGCTGGTGGACCACTGGGGGTGTCTCAGTTCATGGAGGCGCCATTCCTGCGCAGCCTGCTGGTAATATTCAGCCTGTCCCTCAGGAGACAGAGACTTCCACTGTGGACACGAGACACGACACTAAAACAGCTGCTGTACAAACACATCCCAACTCCCATGGTGCACTGGGCTTCTAAAATCTGCTTTGAACTTGGCTTTCTTCTGTGTTCCTGTAAGAAGAAAGTCAGTTCTCACCCTCTGTCCGAGGATTTTGTTCACAGCTCTGCTGCTCTGTCCCCGGAGCTCAGCCAGCAGCTTCGGCTGCTGCTCTTTTAAAAACAACATGAAGGCGTTTGGAGGCTTTTTCACATAATTCTCTTCCCTCTGCTTCTTTCTGCAGGAACGAAACCAGAGTTGGAGCTCACATGTCGTCACGGTGACAGACTGAGTGAAGATGAGGAGCACTGGACTGGACTGAGCTGCGCCTGAAGACTCCTGATCCACAGACAGAGTCCAATCTTACTCTGAGCTGCAGGTGTTCAGAGGAGCAGCAGCAGGAAGAGCCTCAAACAACACCACTCCGTTCCTGCTCACAGAAACACACACACACACACACACAGAGGCTCAGCAGCTGATCTTCATCAGGCTGTGTGTGTGTGTTTGACTTACAGCAGTCCAACAGGATGCAGGACGATGTTGTGAGGGAGGGGGACCACAGGTACGCTGATAAACTGCAGACACACACACACACACACACACACACAAAACCTTTGATTAGATTTGCTGCAGTGACGTTATATTTCCACCAGGTGGCAGGGTTCATCTTCTCCTTTAGCTAGAGGAACTGAAACTGATTGATTTTGCTGACATGAAATTAAACCAAATCTTTTGGAGACCTTTTGAAATTTGTCCCTCCTGTCTGTCAGAGTCTCACCTGTCCCTGTCCCTGTCCCTGTCCCTGTCCCTGAACATCTGCTGGGTTATCAGGAGCTGATCCCAGGCAGGGGCACCCACTGAATGCTCCAATATGAGCCCCTCCTGTCTGAGGGAGGGGGCTGAAGTCAGGCTCAGCAGGGAGGAAAAGAGGAGGAGGAGGAGGAGGAGAGGACGAAGGATTTGGAGGGACAGAAGGGTCACCCATCAGGGTTAAGACGGTCTCCTCGAGGGTGGAAACCATCTCCCCCCACTCCATCCCCTCTACGATCTGTTCAAACTCTTTGATCAGGTCCATGTTGGAGGCAGAGATCTTTCAGAGGATGGATGGACTGATGTCTGAATCTGAGACACACATTGATACACAGCTGCTTTTCAGCCTCTCACACAGGAAATCTCATTTCTCATTTAAGATCGAACTGTTTCTGGGATTCAGAACAACAAAAAAAAAAACATCAGAACTACAAGAATAAAATCTTATTTTTGAATCCTAAACCCCTGTCAGCAACCAGCCTTTGTTTTAACTCGAGTAAATTCATTTTCTTTATTGTTCAAATCTAAAACAGTGACATCACAGGAAACTTTGTGCTGCAGAACAGGAGCAGGAAACTCATCGTGTTTAGGTGTATTATTATTGAGTGTATTAGGTATTAACTCTGCGGAGTCAGATGAGAGTTAAAGTGTGTGTTTTAGATGAACAGAGTCTAAACTCAGCTGACTCTGTTCCTGTTGGTACCTACCAGCTGTGTTCACCGACGCTTCACTTCTCTGCTTTGAACAGCTCTGAGCTCGTTTTATTCAGGCTTCCCTCAGCTTTCGTGTCTCTGAAGAACAAGTGTTCACACTGGGACGTCTCCTGGTGAAATGAAACAGTTTAATTTCTCCTTGTTTGTCATGTTCTATAGAACTGTTACCGTGGCAGCGGCTCATTTAAAATGTCACATTCTACAGTTCAAATGTAAATAAGGTTATTTCACGTGGCAACACTTTTACTTTTCTTGCATTCTCACGTGATAAGCAGGATTTCTGACTCGTTTTAAAAACGTTCATTCAGTGAAAAACAAACTACAAAAATAAAACTTATTTTTACCTTTCTTGAACCTGAGTCAACATTACAACCACATCTTAAAGTGCTGCTACCTACGATTAGCCTCAGAAATGACTAATAAATGGTTAATAATGAAGCTGTAAACACCTAATAAACTTTAATAATCTGTAAGGATCATGCTGACTCAAACAGTGAGCCAACATTTATCTGTCCTCTCTCTGTTTATCTGTATTCTTCTTCATGTAGGTTTTAAATATGAAACATGTTCACTAAGTTACCTACATGTCAGCACTACGAGCTGCTGTTGATATAAAGTTTGTTTAAGGTAATAAAGTTATTTAGTTAAAAAAAAGAAGCTGAGCAACTCCTATAAACTCCATTTATTGGATTAAATTAAAGGATTGACTTTTGTCAAATAGTGAGCCTGCTGCAGTGTATGAAGTGTTTCAGAACTGTCTTTAAGTGTGAATTAAAGCTTTATATATATAATTTAAAACCTCATAAAGGTTTAATAAATCCTTTATAAAAAGGTATCCTTATTGTAAACTGGTTCCAAAAGCGGCAAAACGTTAGAATGTCTTCAGAAGTGTGTCTAAGTGCGGTTAACTCATCGTGCGCCTGTTATTTATTTAAAATCATTCAAATAAGATATAATGAGGTAGTTCTGTGTTTTGATGCCACAGGGCTCACGATTAAAGGATCACTCAGGTTGCAGCCTTTAAAATGTTTTAGCCCAGCATTTCCTGGAACTAGTGATGAAACGCTGAACGCACGAAGTGTCCCAGAGGCGTCGACACCATGTGTATCTGGACATCGTGTGAAATATTAACAGGCGACTGGAAAGAAACATGCAGGTAAAAATAAAGAAAAAAGCAGCAGTCTGTCCGGGTCAACTCCACAGACGTTCAGGAGTCACTGCTGGGGATTCTTATACAGCAACCACCCTGTGTTATTATTAATGCCTTTAAAGAGTTCTAGTTTAGGTTTTAGGTGGATTTTTAGTCTGGTTTTGTCTCGTTGCGGTCTGTAAATGTTTGGTCTGTGTTTTGCATTTAGTCTCAATCATTTTGTCTCTGTGGAGTCATTTAGTGTCTGTAAATTCAGGCTTTTGTTGTTTCATGATCCTTGAACGCCTCTTATAGTCGTCTTATTTTGGTCACTTTGTCTTTCCCCCTTTTGCGTAACTCTTTAGGTTGCTGTTCGTTAATGACTGATCCAACACGGAGTTCAACGCTGATCAGATTTATTAGGGTGCACGACAGAGACAGAGCGCTGGGAGGATGGAGGACACTACGATGAGTACGAACTGCTCCTTTAAAGTGTCAGGAGAGTGGAGGTGTTGATGGACGACGAGGATTAAACATCAGTGCTCATTACAAAAAAAAAAAAACAAAGAAGTCACAGAAAACACTTTTGTTTTTCAATAAATAAAAGCTACACACAATAAATAGAAATCACAATCAGCTGCAGAAGTTTCTCGTCTCGTCAATCGGCTGTCGTTCAAGTTCAAGAGCAGAAACACCCCCAAAGATCATGATCATGAAGAGGACGACCTGCCTGGTACCATGAAGCTGCTGCCGGTCAGTCTCTGCCTTAGATCTCCCTCTGCTGGACACAAAGGCCAACTACAAGTGATCTACAACACATCATCTCCGAGGCAAGACTGACTTATTTAATGAAATGATTTAAAATTCTAAACTCAAATATTTAAAAAAGCACACAGACGAAGTGGTGACCATTGTCCTACCCCCCCTCAGATATGATTACTGCGGCTGCGCTGCCTCCGCCATAAACTGATCTTGATTTATAACGGCCCCTCTTCCATCTGAAGTGGCGCCGAAGTTACAACGGACAAAAGAAGAAAAGACCACGAGCAGCGGGAGCAAAACGTGTTTTGTGCACGTTTGTGCAAAAACTGGATAGGAAGACTTGCTGCTGTCAGCATTTGGATAAGGCGTCAGTCGGGCTCCAGAGGGACACAAAAGCAGCATCAGAACCTAGGTGAGGAACCACTCCGACTTGGTTCCTTCATCTGGGCTTTTGGGTAGGCGGTTAACAAATCAGCACGCCGTCACCACCTGTGACTGTACGGAAAACTGCCGAGCCCTGAGTGGAACCACAGGTGACCTGAACTCATATCCTGCGGCGCCACCGCTTAGGAACACAGCGTCTCTGGTTGTGAAGCCACGGTGACGTCTGTGTGCCCTCCATGCCAGACAAATGTAAAATATGATCACCCGGCTTCATGCGAACCCAAAAAACGACTCCTATCGAGCTCCATCCAGCGTCCTCTGTGTCTAATTATTGCTTTGACTCACGGTGGAGTGCTCTGGCAACTGCCTGATAACACTAGCCCTCCAACCCCGTGACGCCAGCACTCACTCGTTCTGGAAGAGGTCAGCTCCTCCTAAAACCTTTACATCAGTGGTCTGAATGTGAACCGAATCACGCTCAAATCAGACCCATGCCTTGTTTAAGTCAGTGAGTAAATATGATAAATATGAGAAGTTAAAATGCAAAAGCAAAGCTGGATGTAAATCAGGTGTTTAAAGAGGAGATTACTAACAAATCCATTATTTCTGTCTGTAAATCTCAGCATGTTTTAACTGCAGTTTATTTAAGTCAACTAACAGAGGTTACCGGGGCGATCTCTACCCATGATGCTCGTGACCAGCCGGAGTTAGGAGAACCAGCTTTATGATACCAGAAAAACCTGAGTTTGTCCTAAACCTGCAGGCGTCTCTTCAAGATGTCCAACTCTGGAGGTGGAACTACGTGTCACATGAATGATGATGGTGAGCAGATATATAATAGTGATGAGTTGCAAGCAGTGGTGGTTATAAGTGCAGCACTTTGTAATATGTGCGTCAGGTAAGGTTAGTTGGAGTCGACCAGAGCTGGCCATCATCGACGACGTTCTGATCCACGAGGGACCAGCGAACCAGCGCACCCGCGTCCACGACTGGTTAGTTACTATAGTGATGGGGCCCTCTAAGTGTTTGCTGATTGGCTATCTAAAGGTATGGCCTGTTTGTTGCCTCCTCTTCTACAGAGGAGGCGCTTCGTCGAGTGTGCGTCGGGAACGGGCTCGCTTCCTGTTAGAAAAGGGAGGCTTTCTTTTTCAGTTCGTTTCGTCTCCATAGCGACAGGCGGTCAAACTCGGCGATAGGCATCCCGAACAGTTTCTGGAAGTCCTCTGGGGAGAGGTGCCTCTGTCAGGACAAAAAAATAAATAAATAAATAAAAGAACAATCAGTACAATAATATTTAGCAATGGTAAAAAAAAAAGAAGAAAGCTTTTTAAATTTGTAGCTGTGTCCCAATTCGGCGGCCGCATCCTTTGAAGGCTGATTACATCACAGCAGCGAGCCGAAGGCTGTCCCAATTTGAAGACTCCTTCAAATGTGGCCCACAGATGCGTCCACAACTACACAGTTGTGGATGAAGCGAGAGATGGAGAAACGTTTTAAATGTAAGTATGTTCAAATCTGGGATTACAAAAATTAAAAGCCTAAATCAGTTATGATGATAGGCTTGTGTCATTTGGTAGATATTTTTTGTATTATTTTTTGTCAGAGATCAGCGGGTCCCATAGTTCTTCAACTATTGCTGCTAAGCTATTTTTTGGGAGCAAGGAGCAGAAGATATAAAACATGCCGGCAGCAGAGATAAAGTTCCTGTTTTTCCTCTAGAATTAAAAAAGTAGTAAAAAATAATTAACATTTCGATCTCCATTCTTTCTTCGGTTGAGCACTGTCACAGTTGCTAGGTAACAGGACATATGCCGAGGTAAATCTAAAAGCTAGACCCCCCCCATTCACAACCGCTGACTACCCGGTCTTGGAAGGACCCGGCTGCTGAATTGGGACACAGCTGATGTCTCCGACGTCCTGAACCTCCCAACAAACAGATCCTGGAGTCACAGCACAGATGTCATCTGAACATCAGCAGCCTCTCATCTAACACAGCAACACGGGAGCCGATCCTCACCTCCAGCCGGGTGCGGTCCACTCCTGGAGGCAGCTTACAGCGCCCCCTGTGGGTCACGATCAGTGCTTCGTATGGATAGATCTGAAGAAAAGGAAAGTCGTCTCATTATTCTGATTATTTAAAGACAGAGTGCTGCTCCTTTCAAATGCTGTACAAGTATTACAGAAATGGTACTTTAAATGATGCAAGTTTAAAAACAATCCAGGTAAAATCTTGTTGACATTAAAAACCTCTTTTTCAAGAGCGATCTGCTCAGTGAACAGGGTGGGCAGCGTCATGCTTCTCCGGTCGATCAGGTTAATTGGTGCGTTCCATTTGTACTTCAAGTTTTTAAGTAAGAAGTAGAAAAATGAGCTAAACCTGCCCTAAAGTGGGAGGTTCCTGACCTACTCGACCTTAAAATGCAACACAGAAACTTGCTACTGGAACGTGGTTAGGTGTAGCAACATTCCCACATCTAACTACAGTTTTATTTTGTTATTTTCACTTTTCTGTCTGGTTGGAATCATTTCTGTGGATCAAACCATCTCCAAAAGAAGGTTTTTATACTGTACCTTTGCTGCATTTTGACCAGTTGCTGCAGACGGTTTATTAAAACCTGAAGACAACCGGTTCACTTTCTACCTGGGTCTGTTCCTGCAGAAACCCATGCTGGAAACCTGACCAGGATTAGCTGTTGGCTAAAAGATCCCACATGCAGTATCAACACACCGCCTCTCGACTGTCAGGGTTAGCCGAACCTGATCTCCTAGAGAAACCCAGGTTAAGCTGAGCCTGCCTGGTAGCAGAGGGGTCCACGTCTGAGGAAAACCCAGCTGCTGGTTCGGTTCCGGGTTCGGCTGATCTCACCTTCTGCTCCAAGATGCTCGGCAGAGAGTTGCCCCTGTCCATGCGCTCCCTTCGAGACTCTCCGTTCTGCACAGACACATTTCCGACACACTTTGTTCTACAGATGCTGCGGCGCAGTTCACACAAAGACGGAGGAGCTGAGCCGTCAGCGAGCACAACGAAGGAGCACGATGCAGGTTTGGCACAAAACACACACTGACTTCAGACTCAAGAGGTGGTAACATACATCTATATTTAGAAAGCTGCAGGGGGAAAAGAAGCACTTTTGGCCCAATGTCCACTGCTTTGTCTCCTTGAATCAACTAATGTGGGCAAACATTTTCACAACAAGCGCAGCAGCCTTAACATACACCACAAGAAGCCTTTCAGGTCTGCAGAACATGAATCCCTTCTTGAACCTTTTCACACATTTGTAAAATATGGTGGGAAACGGCAAAATACTTAATGCAGTTACCGCTGAGTGAATCGTGCAAAACCACAGCTGAATGTGAGTATACTGATTTAATAAAGACAAGTGAATATTGTTTTCTCTTTTATCGTAAGCTGCTGTTTCTCCTGACAGCAAAACGTCAAACCAAGTGAACTTTGGGTCACGTTACAGACAGGGATAAGACAAGCGACAGACTGATACGAAGGGTGAAGAACAAATATACGGAGCAGTAAAATACCAAAACTAAAGTTAGAGGGATGATATCTGAATAGAAACTAGTTTTAGATGTTATATTTTAATAATGCACTCAATGACAATAAAAAGGTAAACACCCAGACAGAGAGGTGGAAACGGCTTGAAACAGAAAGGTCACATGACAGATCTAATGGAAAACAGAGATGGCAGTACGGGAACACTGCTGGTCCCAGGTCAGCAGGGCGTGCTGACCCATCGGGTCTGGAATACAAGCAGTGATTCAGTCCAGAGTCACGCAGCCGCTGTAACACGTCCTCAAAAAGCAGCAGATGGACACTTGGTCAGCGCTGACGTTGGAGCTGATTCTATACGTTTGTAAAAAAAACAAGATGTCTGACATTACCAGTCCAAAGAGACACACCTCGCGTGGACAGGTGTTGTAGAAAGACTGCAGCAGGGGCGCGGTCTCAGGAGGAAGTAAGAAATGCAGGAGTCGGACTTGTCGTGGCCTTCAGTGCACACAGTGATAATTCGTGGTTCATTACCACGATTCATCGCTGAACGATTCGTCAGCGCCATCAGTTCATGCCTCCTGGTTTAGACAGCACTCTGCTCTGGTGTTAATGGCCTTGAGGCGGCAATGCTGAGTCATGTTACAGATCAACACAAGGTGCCGTAGAGAGTCCAGTACAGTGACACTATGACTTGTTCTAGATGTGCCAGCTCCATGATGATCACATCGTTCCCGCACCCATCGCTGGTCTCCGTGTGGACCAAATGAGGTATTAGCCATCCCCTCTGGGTGCCTAACCTTTTTTGTCATTGAGTGCAGAAGATATAATCTAACAAATAGTAGTCAAACAAAAAAAGCTCAACAGGAAGTCCTGCTTTTGGTAATTAATGTGTCCATTTGTTGTCCTGTCAGATAAACAGACTCAGACGTATTTTGAATTATTAACACTGATGTTTAGAGTTTAACAAAACCTGAAGCCTGTGTTGTTGTGTGAAATAAAACATGCTTTTTAAAACTAATTCCTTCCCTCCTTTACGTTTATTGGACAACAGTAGGGCAGAAATGAATGGAAAATGGAAATAGCTGTGGGGAATAATTTATTTAGTCTCTTGATAATTTACTGATTTCTTTTGTTCTTTGTGCTCCTGCGTTCTCCACACAACCCCAATAAGAGTGTTCAAAAAGGGATGTGAGCCGATTCAATAACATGCTGTAAAAACAGCTGTCCAGGGAGGAGTTATTGCAGCACGTTGAACTGGTCATGCACATGCTCACACACACACACACACACACACACACACTTACCTGAGCAGCTGCAAAACACAAGAACACACAGGGACAACACAAAGGTTCAGAACAGAGATGAAAGTCATTCGTGTATTCTTTGAAAAGGAGCTTTAAGCAGATTTCTGCGCAAAAACTGTCGAGTCATGCAGAAGATGTTTTTGTTTTTTGTTTTTTTAATCAATCCGAGTGAAAGAATCGATAGGTTGCTTCTCGGTTTCCTTTATGTCAGTTGCATTTCTGTAACTCTGCAGCGATGAGGACAGAAGAAGGGAGGACTCCTACCTGGTCGACCTTTATCTCCGTCTGTGGAAAACTCTGCCGACTGCATCTGAAACAAACACAAACATCAAACTGATTCAGGGTTTTCTTTGCATTCATTTTGTCTACCAAGAATAAGAAATGATCATATTTTCTTTGGGCTAAACTGTTTTCAACATATGATTTAAGAAAAGGCCTTCTCCATGTGGTACAATTTATATGAGACGATTTTACTGCTGGGATAAATAACTGTAACTTGTTAAATAAATATGACCACAACATAAAGTAAGAAGCTAAATATGCGGCAAAAATGTAAACATAACAAGCAGATCCTGTAAATAATGGTTTTATTTTGAAAATTTCCGCTATTTTAAAGGATAATGTTGATTTATTTCAGGAGACTTTTATTTTTAAAGACAAAATAGCAAAATAAAGGAAAAAACTTCCTCAAAATAAATAATTTTTTTTTTGAAAGACACTTTTTTGAAAGAAAACTTTCATATAAACACGACTAATGTATGTTGATATGTCTATATGTTTCGATTTATGGCCGACCAATCAGAGAAAAGGATTAAATGGAGGCGTGCCTTAAAGAGACAGGAGCTAAAACAGATAAAGGGTCGTGCAGGAAGCTGACTGTGATTAAATAAAGAGGTTTCTGAGAGCAGGATGCATCAGATGGACATTACAGGCTGAAGACATGTTAGAGCGCCGTAGTTAAAGTTTAATTCTGCAGCCTGTGTGCTCACACAGCAGAACCTACTCTGGTCAGGCCGGAGCGGGAAGGAGACTTGGATGCACTCGCTGACAAACCTGCCGGTGAGAAACAGGGGAACGGAGAGACGTGACCAACAGGGAACTTCGTCTAAAGCCGAGGTGTTTCAGGCGATACGGCGGACTTACTGCCGTGCATGTGCGTTCTGTCGGGCAGCGACTGTGTCTTCCTCCTGAAGTGAATGCCCTTTTCCTTCTCCTCCTTCAGGATCAGGCGGCCCAGGTTGGACTTGATCTGGAGTCGTCACAAACACAAACAGCTGTTTAACATCCCAGAACACACAGAGCGTCATGGAGTCTGTCAGCAGCTGAACAGAAGTGCTGAATGATTGTATCACCACCAAACTCTGAGGTTTATCTTGATAAACAGGACAGCAATCAGGTGTTTTGGTTTAAGTAAAAAATGTGCGCGAAGAGATGAGATGCTAGCTGTGGTGGCAATCTGGAATCGGGCTGAGTTCAAGAGTTTCATTCAAATCCGTCCAGTGGTTTTGTGAGATATTTTGCGAACACGACGAACAAATGAGCACACACAGAAAGCGGCAAACTCGTCTGTCTCTGCTACAGCAGGTATGATGGGGGTCTGCAGACAGATGTGGACCAGCTGTGGGGGGCACCAACCTTCTCCAGCTCCTGCTCCTGCAGCGTCTTGGCTTCTTCTGTCAGGTCCTCAAACTCGTCTTCCTCCTCCAGCTTCTTCTTCCTCCACTCGATCTCTGCCGGAGTTCAGCCTTGAAGTTAAGCCTTTCTCCATCTGAGTGTTCACTGGGATTATTGTGTGTGTGTGTGTGTGTGTGTGTGTGTGTGTTACCCATGGCAGCCAGCGAGGGCGGGCAGGGCCAGTAGTCTGTCTCGATCTTGGAGGGCTGGTTGGGGTCCGGCGGCTGAGCGGCGGGAAACTTGGCGGACTGGACGACCCCGCGACCCTCTGCCTGCTTGTTCACGTCTGCGATGGGGGACAGAGAGAAGCAGCTGAGAGATAAAAAGCGAAGCAAACACAACGACCAGCGGAAAGAAACCAGGGCTCACCCTGTTTGTAGATGGGGGGCTTCCTGTAGATGTTGGTGCCGTTATCTGAACAAATACAAGAACTTCATGAGAAAATCCACACTTTTCTGACTGAGGCACGCTAACACTTTTATCGTCTGGCTGCTAAGAAAGTTTAAATCAGGACAAAATCATTTTAAATTTCCCTTTTTTTTATATTTTCTACATTCAGCTAACTGCAACTAATTTAATAATTAAGATTAGAGATATGAGGAAATTTTCAGATAAAGTCAGTCAACATGTTTGCAGCAACACATTTTACAGCTTTTCTGCACTGATGCACTGTGCTTTTCACATCAGGCGTCTGGTTAGAATCAGCTTGTGTGTGTGTGTGTGTGTGTGTTTTACCTGGTCGGTGGAAATGCTGCAGGCTCGTGCTGATCTTGCGTTCAGCCTGCAGCTGCAGCATGGATCCTCCAGGTGAGCCACTGTCACTCTCTGCTCTGCGACCTTTCACCTGTGCAGAAAACGGTGGGTTAACGCATCAGCTGCCACCTGTGGATGAGTCGGGATGAAATCTGGTTTGGCCTCTTTTACACTGAGACTGAGCCGATAACTTTGATGAACTTGTTTTTTTTTTTTTTTGTGCTCTATCACCAGATAAACAAGCGTCTTACGTTGTGACAGTCTGTGTGAGATCTTTTGCGATGGGGTTCTGCAGAAAGGTTATGAATAATTACTATCTTACCTGTTGTAGACAGCTTTCAGACAGCCTCAGTGTGTGTTGTTTGCAACAAATTGCAAATGGTATATGGCAGGAAGTTTCCACAAAACTCCTTGCATCCTACATAAACTGCTGTGAAGTTTTGAATATTGGAATTAAAATGGCAGAAATCTGCTCTGGTCATAGCCTAGTTGGGACTAGTCATTAGCTCATCAGTCCTGTCAGAATGAAACTAGTTCTCCAAACTGAGGCTGTTCAGAGAGCTATCTGCCATCTGTAAGACTTCAACAGTTCATAACGTTTCCACAAAACCCCTCTTTAAAATTCCTGAATTTTCCCTTTAACCTCAGTGGTAAATGGCTCATGTTGGCTTCTAACAAACAAAACAAAACCAAGTGCTGCTTAAAATCCTTGTTTATCTGGTCTAAACTCAAAGAAACGTTTATTTTTTGAGCGAGCCACTTATTGAATTGCTCCGAAATACAACGGTCTTATTTCCCCTTTGCGGCTTCTTCAGACAATCACAGCAACTGAAGCGGCGGTGATGGAAACCAGCGACGCTTCAGTCATTACAACAGAGCCCCTTCCTGTTTCGTAGCTGCAGGCACCAAATGTCACAGTTCTAACCCTCTGACGAAAACAAAGCGGCGATTGAAGCTGAAGAATTCGACGAGAGGAAGGAGACGAACGAAACCACAGTTTTTCCAAGCGCTTGAAGTCGAGGAGCGTGGGACAAACGCGATGGGTCACCACTGGCTCTGCTGCTGTGTGAGACATCGTAAAACAGGACCAGTGGTTTGTGTTTGTTTTACTCTAAATCCACCGGTCAGGATCTCGCTGCATTATTTGACCGCCGCTGTTGTTTCCGCTTAACAAATAACCACGAAATGAGAAGAAGGACTCACGTTTTAAGACAGAAACAATTCAATTCAGTCTTGGAGCTGAATGGACTAGCCACCAGCTCATCAGTTTGGTCAGAATTATTAACTTTACTGCTCCAAGCTGAGGCTGTTCAAAAAGATATCTACAACAGGTAAGATAATAATAACCTTTCAACAGGACCCCACCTCAAAATGGGCAAAATATCTCTTTAAGACCCACCCTAAGTGGGAATAAAATATTATTTTACCGGACTGTAAGTCTTTCTGATGTCTTATCCTGACTTCCTGACCAGTAAAACCTAATAGGCTTATCTTTCAGAGCGCTGTCTCGTACATTTTATGTTTTTTATATTTCTTTGCTTCTCCCCAACATTTTCGTTTGTGTGTTACTTCCATGAAATGCTTTACATTTATATACTTTTCAGATTTTTTAAATAAAATGAAAAAATAGAAAATATTAATATGCTAGTTTCCTTTACAGCCAGAAGAAAGAAACACCATATCAGAGCAGGAAAAAAATAATTTAAACCTGAAAACCATCTTCTGTCTGTGCAACATGAGGGGTGAGTATGACATCATGACCTCACAGTCAGGGTTACGTGCATTCATTTTGATCAGGCAGACGTGAAAGCAGCTTGTGGCGGCTCTTACCTCAGGAGACATGTTGGGAGACGAGGTGGTGGGTGACAGAGAGCGCTGCGGAAACACAAGGAGATTACCGATTATTCTGGATCTGTGACGTCCTCACTTTGCTCTCTGCCTCTGCAGAGAGGAACACAGAGGAGCAGAGGCCGGGTTTCTGGGAAGCATTCCTTCTACGACGCACAGAGCTCGTCCTCTGGACACCTCCCGCTGCTTGTGCGGAGGCGAGTGAAGAAGTGCGCCTCCGATTGTCGAAGAATCGTCTTTTTCCTCCTCAGTAGTGCTGCTTGTTTGCACGTTACGTGTGTGTTTCTGTGTGTGTGTGTGTGTGTACCTCTCTGCGCGGCGGGTCGAGTGGAGAGAAGCTCAGGTGCGGCTGGTAGGTCATCAGGTCGGGCCTCTCCACCTGGAGGATGGCTTTGTCTCGGGGCAGAGCTGCCAGATCTTTGTACGCCACCACCTGGTCGTTCAAACGAGTCTGAACACACACACACATACACACACACAGGTCAGGCCACCGTACACATTCACATCTTTTAGGTCCTGCATTAAAATTTTAAAAAGAAGTATAAAGTGGCTTCTGTTTTGTTAGTCAGTCAAACAGGGGATTGTTTAGACATCCAAATAAACAATCTATAGATCTCCTAATTTCACTAGTTATGTGACTCATTTTACTGGTTTGTGTTTTCACTTTAATTTCCTTCGAACAAAAGCATTATTCTCAACAAAATACGCCTGATTTGTCAAAATAAATCTTGCAGTAGTTGAGCAGAAAGTAGAATATTTGCTTCCAGTATGAAAAACAGTAAAAGGCATGAAAGACAAGGTGTAAAATTCAAATATCTTAGATATTCATGGTAAAAATAAAGCACTCACTTTCAATGCCACGGTTTTATAAATCAGGATAATAAATGAGAGCTGCTGGTCCCCATAAAATCCTAAAATTGGGTAAGTTCATTTTGAGCAATAACATGGTGTCATGATGCAAAAAAGCTTCCTGCGTCCAAAGAGAATGAGTTCCAGAGTACCAGTAAGTGTGAGCGCCTCTATAAAAGCAGGGATTTAGGCAGTTTGCTGCTCTGTGGGGGTCAACACAATGCCAGGGTGGAAAAACATCAGCAATGACCTTAGAGGAAGCAGTTGTTCCTACTCAACAGGGTTTATACGTCCAAACTATTTGGGGTTCGACATTCAAGGAGTGGGCGTCCCATCAAATTCACCCCAAGTTCAGACCGCGCAATGACAAAAAAAACTGAATCTTATATTCTACAGGCTTCAGTTAGCAAACTAGTTTGTGAAACAGGACAATAATCCAAAACACAGCAGTAAAACCACAACAAAGTGACAGAAGACACAAAAACAGTCAAAGACTCGGTTTAAGATTAGAACCTAGCTGCTTATACAAATGTTAGTAAACCTCAATTAACTAAAGCAACACAGTGAAGTCAGCAATATGACACATTAATATGATCAAACAAGAGGCGATAAGTTAAAGTCACTGCAAATCCAGTCCTCTGGAGTTTGTTCCGCGAGCGTTACCATGATGCCAGCAGCAGGGGACCCTGGGGTGCTCGGGCCCCTGGAGGACGGCAGGTTAACTGGGGTTACACGGCCCTCCACCTGCGAGGGCAATCAGAAACATTCAAATGGTTAAACCAGACATTTATTCCACCTTAAGGGGTGTTTTACATGCTGTAAGTTGTGTCAGTAACAAAGGCAGCCATTAGGGTCCAGCAAACTAAAATAAACAAAGAAGAGGTTTCCTTTCTCCCGCAGCTGTCACAGAGGACGCAGGATGACTGATTACCTTCTGCATGGCTGGAGAGGAAACCGTCCTCCGGTTTGAAAAACAGCTGCAGAGACACAAGGAGAGAGAGACGTATTCCCTGTTACACACCGTCTCATCGCAGGCGCACATCGGAGCATAAAGGAGTGTTGCGAATGACTCATCTGAATCCCCCAGCTTGAGTAAAAGGCGAAACCGTGACATCTCAATGACAAAAAGGGTGAGTTTAGGAAAAAAAAAAGAAGTGATTTCATCAAACAGCTCAACTTTGTGGGTTTTGATCAACAAACAGAAGAAAATGATGCAAGGGGGTATGTAATATTCTTAGTTCCAGCACATTTAACTGGAGCGGTCCTTCAGCAGTCTGCAGTCTCTGGAAGACTCCCAAACAGGTTTCCCTCAAGAATGTCTTCATATTTTGCACCACCCAGCTCTCCTTCCACTCTAATCAGTTTCCCCACTCTCTGCTGGTGGAAAACATCCCCACAACATGATGCTGCCACTGCCATGCTTCACTGTTGGGCTGGTGTTGTCAGCATGATGGCAGGTGGTGGATTTGTGCCAAAAAGTTCTATTTCAGTCTGACCACACGTGTTCGGACAGCTTCCAACGAGCTTTTTTGGTCAATTCCAAACATTCTGTCTCCTTTTATTCTTCAAACAACATCTTTTTCCATGAAGCTCAGCTCCGTGCAGCTTACAGTGGTCCTAAGGACAGATCCTCCCATCTGTGCAGAAGTTTTCATGGGTGACCCTCTGTTTGCATCATCTTTCCGTCTCCTAATAATGAATTTGATCGATTGTTTTAATACCCAATTAGATCTGTACTTCTCCACAACGTTGTCTCTGACCTGTGTGGAGAGTTCCTTGCTCTTCATGATGCATCTCGCTTGGCGGCAGGCCGCAGTACTTAGAGGTGTTGATTCTAGGGGCTATCAGAGCAGGTGTGTGCAGCACACCTGAGCTCATTAGACAGTCTTCTTCAGTGTCTGGTTTTTAAAGCATTTTGTCAAAGTTCATAGCTTCTGTTGTTGTCAGAGAATCGGAAATTGTTAAATCTTCACAAAATGTGTCAGATAGCGTGGCAATCGTGCACACGTGCTGAGGAATGTTGTTTCGGATGAACACGCACCTTGCCCTGTGAGATGTAACACGACGCTGCAATGTTGAAAATGACACGTCAAGCAAGTCTGTAACGTGTGGTCAGATTGTTCTTAGTCGGCAGGTTCGGGCAAAAAATGATCCAGTCAAGAAACCTGACGGAGAACAGGGTGGGGTTGCTTCAACATTCAGGATTTAAACCCAGGAAGAGTGCTGCAGCCGAGGACCGGCGACACGATCCTCGGTCTGAGTCGTGTTTCAGACAAAGACATACAGCCTGTCCCCTTTGGGGGTGGAGGCTGGACATGACAGAACAAGGAGACAGAGACACCACAGAGACAGAGACAGCTCGACTGTCATCAGAACTGCCTCCAGGGGACGGCGGGTGGTGAGGGAGGGGCGGGGAGGAGCCGCGCTCCCAGGAAGCACACCTTGGCACTGTAAAACACAAGAGCTCGTCTGCTAATGCTTCTCTCTCTGCTGGGGGAGGACGTCCCCGTCCTCTGCTAAAAGATCCCCTCTTCCTGTGAACGGGCCCTTTTTTTTTCTTCATCTGCCTCCCTCCTCCTCCTCCTCCCCCTCCCCTCCTGTTTATCAGCTCCCCCAGCCGGGCCAACACCCAGGCCCTCCTCAACTGTTACTGGTGTAGTTACACTCCTCCTTCCTTCCAGAGAACCGGCGAGCATCCTTTTGTTTTTTGAACGGCCGCTCGCCGCGAGCTCAGCCGTAAAAACTGGCCTCGGATCAGCAAGAGGGGAGCTTGGCGCTGCCCGTCCTCAGCTGAACCAGATCTGTTCCCTCAGGGGAGCAGCTTTTCAGGCACTTCCTGTTCAAAATACCAGGGTCCACGGACCACAGCGTGCGTCTGATCACACTTCAGGGGTTAGCTCAGCGCAGAGACACGTCCAAATCAGACACCTCCTGTTCTAGTTTTTATTACTTTCAGGTTCTTTTCAAGGATTTATGTCTTTTTGCTCATTTCTTTTAGGTCAGTGTTTTTTTTTTTTGCCTGTAACAGTTCTTTTTTCAGTTATTTTGAGTGAGTGTTTTGAGTTTTTATGTCCTCACTTCCTGTGTCTCATTGTATTTTTAGGCTCTTTGTTGTAATTTTGATTTGTTTTACGTTTGGAGTATACTGCGTCTCTCCAAAAGGCAGACGTAGATGATAATGTTTTTACTTGTGTCTGTTAGCGAAATATCTCACAAATCACTGGATGGGTTTTAATAAAAGTTACAGAAAGCGATTGTTGGGCTGATTCAATATGGCTGCCACAGCTAACTGACCATAAAAAACACAGAAATGTCTGTAACTCAGTCACTTTTACACATATTGATCTAAAATTTGGTGTGGTTGTAGCTGAGACTGATCCCCAACACATATTCTGAGTGTGAACAAATCGCTCTAGGTTTTCATTGAAATCTTTTAACTCTGGTATCAACTCTGTGTCTGTTAGCAAAATATCTCATGAACCGGTGGACAGAATTTAACGAAAATTTCAGGAAATAATCATTGGATGCACATCTGCAACTGATCAACGTTTGGAGCCAACACTATTCAAGATGGCTGCCGCAGCTTACTGACCTTAGAAAACACAAAAATGGCTATAATTTAGCCAGTTTCACAGATATTGCCTTAAAATTTGGTGTGGGAGTAGCTGAGGATCATCCCCATAAGATGTTTGTTCTCGAGGCTGCAAAATCGAATTTACACGATCAATGCGAGTATTGACCGTTTATTTGTTACCTTTAACGCGACAGTTTCGAACCATCAGCATTGAATTCAGAGGAAATATTTTATAAAACGTTATCGTGGGCCAGTTAAATCATCAGTGAGGTAGTACTGTGAGTAAGAAAATACGTAGTTTCCCTGCTTGTGTGTGTGTGTGTGTGTGTGTGTGTGTGTTTCTCTGACAGCCATCTGAGCGGTAGCAGTCTGAGTGTCTTGTCAGTCTGATAGTCTTATCACTGAGAGCTTTTAGCTGCCAGAAACCCATTGATGGGTTCAGCTCAGTGTTTGTCTGTGTGGCTGACTAATGGGACACACACACACACACACACACACACACATACATTACAAGAGATGGGCTAAATGTACATAATCTGACAGAAAAGCTGTTCTTCACAACATCAGTGAGAATAAGAGAGGAGGGCTATTAGACTCCATGATCCACAGCTTCAACTAAGGAGGATTTTCATCAATGAATAAGATACAAACTAGTAACAACAACTAACTAAACCACCTGACCAGGTTTTACGGGGAATTACGTCCACCGTTTTGTCTGAATTTGATTGAAATCTTCACTGAGTCGTTTCTATGAGCAAAAATATTCAAATTTCTCTTATTTCCAGTTTGCGAACGTCAACGTTTAGACTATATTTTTGGCCATTTTTGACACTAAAGTGATTTTCTGTGGAGGTTTCAGCTCTGCCACCCCCCTTGTTTCGAAACAAGCAATAACTTTTTCCACCCAACTGAACACAAAGATGTTCTCTTTTCTCTTTGACATGACAGTAAAACGTTCATACAGGACCTAAAATGCAACTTCGGCTATGTGCTGAGCTTTTATAGATTTAATGAGAGGGGGTAAAAACATCAAAATCAAACTGACCACCAAGAAAATCACCTACAAACTACTTTAATTTTCACATTTTATCACCACTTTAATCACAACCAGTCATACCTATTAGCTTGAAAACACTCCAGAAGTAAAACATATTAGTGATTCAAACAAAAGCTCACAACTGTGAGCAGCATCTTCATTATTTACTGACCTTTTTTATGGGAATACTTACCAAGGATAACAAATGACACTAAATACCTGATTGTTATGAAACTATTATGAAGGTAAAAGTCTCATAAAGAAAAAAAAAACAATTTTTACACCATTTGGTCCTTTAAACTTGATTGAATCTGGTTGTACTGTATTAGAATTGGACTGAACTGAATTAAATATAACTTAAGTAAAATAAAACTGACCAAAATTAATACATGTAAGATATTTTGAAACTTTAAAAATTATCTACTCATATAAGAATGAATGCTATTATCTTCAACCTTTAACATTGACTGTTTTTTTTGGTTCATTTACGGTCTTAAATTGTATTTTATGGTTTCCTTTTTTGACAAAAAATCCTAATTAAAAGCCCCCTCTTCATCTCCGACGGATTAAATAACATTTTAAAAGCCTTTCCGAAAATTTTAAGGAGCCGACAGGAGGGGCTGCGGCGGAACCTTGGTGCTGGATGGAGGCCTGGAGTCACCTGAAAACACAAACAAACCTGCGCCTGTTCGTCCCGGAGCGGAGACGGTAAATACCGAGAAACGCCGAGAAACACCGAGGCTGCGACGGGTCACGTGGCCTGCGGCGGGCCGAGGATCAAGAGGCGGCGGCGGGGAGACGGGATGAAGGAAGGAGAGAAAAAAAAAGATGGTCCTTACCTCCGAACAGCGGTGCTCAGGGTGAAAACATCCAGAGGCGAAACCGAGCGAGGAGGAGGAGGAGGAAGGATGGAGGGCGGAGGAGGAAGAGGGGGAGGAGGTGCGGGCTGCTTTCAACCCCCCCAGGAGGAGGAGGAGGAGGAGGAAGCTATTGCTCCAGCGGGCAGGTCCACTCTGATGTTCGGAGGGGGGGTGGAGGCAACTATAATCTCTGCGTAACGTCTGACCCCCTCCTCCTAACGCGCACGCGCTCCGTATCCGTCCTCTTGCAGCGCGCGCACGCTCAGCCTCCGAGCGTCAGGTCGCGCAGTTTAGGAGGAGTCAACGCCAGGGGGCCCTCGGCCCAAGACGGGAAGATCTCATATTGAATTGATTCATTTTCCAAGTTATTTAAGTCTGGACTTATTATTTCCCTGAGCTGCATTTTTTGGCGTGGATTTTTTATGTACAGGACTTTTGTTAGGTGCAGTAATTTATAAATGTGCTTTACAAATAAACTTGACTTTGTTGGCATTTTTATTGTTTGCAGCCGAAGTAAAAGTGAAAGCTCCTTGAGGGGAATGCATATCACCTGCTGCCTTGCATGTTTTGAACAAAAACGTTGTTTTTTACGCTTACTACCATGCCAAATTTTAGCTCATTATCTGTAAAGTTAGCTGAGCTGTCCTTGTGTTTGCTATGGTTGATTAGCTGTGGCAGCCATATTGAATTAGGTTAACCCCAGAAGTTATTTTAGATGTACATCCAAAAATGTCAATTAAAATCTGTCCATTGGTTTATATATTTTTATGTTATCTTTTGTTAACAGACAGACAAACAAACAAACACAGGGAATTACATGATTTCCCACCTTTCACGGTGGTGGGTAATATAAAACACAGGGCCTTCAGTTTGGTCACAGCAGTGTGTGTGAAGCTTGTGCAAAAAAGCCTTTACCTGCCCTACTACAACATATTTGAATAACACAATCACAATTTTATGGTTATTTGCAAACGCGAAGAGAAGCAGCAGCAGTTAGCTGTAGCACTCCTAGCAGGAATACAACAAGTCTGCGGGAATAATCGTGTAATGGGGATGAAAAAGTTTATCAACTATCGGTTGCATGAATCACTGTGATTTTTTTAAAGACTAGAGTTGTTTTAAGACGGCAGCAGCTCCTTTTGGTCCTGGTCTCGTTCTGACTAGCCATTTGATCATCAGTCCAGTCAGAGTGAAACTGTTTCTCCAAGCCGAGGCTGTTCAAAGAGCCATCTACAACAGGTTAGATATTCATTGTGCATCTCCTTAGGACTTTACTTCAAAATATCCGAACTACCCCTTAAACGTCTGGACTCGCCAGCTCTTTTACGGTTTGTTTTACCCACTCATCACTGTGCAAAAGTCCCGATCCAGCCCGTAAATCTCTTTTTGTCCTTCCAAGCAGTCAGATTTTCTTGTAATCTGTTAAAGTGGTCTCGATCAATAGTTGTCACCGGTTTTCAGTTCAGCCTTTGTGCTCGAGCACATCAAGAGGAAAACTTTTGCTTTCTTTGCAGAAACCGACCTGTGAACTTTTCAAGTTCAGTCTTTAAAAAAGGGGGCATCCAAACTCAGTCTAATTTCATTATTTGGCAATATAAAGATGCAAACTGAATCTAAATGGACGGATATTTGTTTTGATGAACATGCTCTTATCTTTAAAAAATGCATCAATAAAATAAACAGCTTCAAGAACAATGTACCAGAATCAGGTCTATGCCACTTTTTTAAAATAAAGTTGTATTATTTCATCTCATTTTCAAACATCTAACATTGCGTTTGATCACAGGCATCTCCCAAAGTCTACAGTCACACCCAAACACGCCTCTACAATATGAATATTATTTTTCAATAAAATGTTTATTAATTGTTTTTATTATATAAATTGATTCACAACAGTGTTACATTTGGCTAACCTATGAAAGCAACAAATAATTCTTGCCATATATTTGCATTTTTTTCTGTTTTTGATTTTTTTTTTAATTGTTTTGACTCACAGCAACCACTTGCACCTTCATGATATTGAGCTCTTATAAAATTGTTGGATTTTGTGCCCATTTGACCGTACTTATCTCTATTTCTGAAAAAGCAAAGGCAAATGAAGAGGTCCAGTTTATTTTTTATTTTGGCTAGCAAAGTGCAGTTCCTGTTTGGTTGTTGTTTATTTAGAAAAATGTACACAAAACTCTATTATTATTATTTGTATTTTTATCTATTGCATCAGACATTTTAGAACGGCTCCATTAATGTTTGTAATTTATGTGCATATTTACAGGAATGAGGTTTAAATTTAGTAACTAAAATTAATCGATTTTGAAATGTGTCACTGGCCCTTTAATAAACGTGACGTAAAGCGAGGTCAAAGTTTAGCACAAAGATTTGTAAAACACGAAGATAGCATACTCTGTGTCTGAAAATGTTTCGTGAGGTTTTGTTACTTTAGTTCATCCTGAACTAAAATATTTCTCACTCAGACGTTTTAAATGTCGACGTGTTTGAGATATCCATTTTTACCACGTTTATGGCACCTTTTAGCCAGGGAGGCAAACTAATTCAAGATTTCAACTGTATGGAAGTTAAAAACACAATATTTTCAGTACTCAGGACTGCGTGAAGATGTTTGCTGTGATACATCTATTTGTATAGATGATCTTTCATGGCAAAAATGGCGTCGGATGACGGACTGGCCGCTCTGGTAGGGACTTTAAATCCAAACGAATAAGTTTACCTTGACTTTGTGTTCAGTTTCTCTCCGTGAAGTGCTTTGTGCTTCAGAGTGCGACACGAGTTCTTGGCGCTGAAGGTCGCCACGTCGGGTTTTACCGTAAAAAATGCGAGAGTTAGCAGTCAGAGCTAACGGTGGCTACCTGAGAAACACCCGCACGTGTGGAGACGAGAGAGCAGATAAACAGAGATCTGTGAGGAGTGTCCTGCTTTCATGGATGTCAGGACAGCTCTCTGCCTTGTCCAGTGTTGGCTGATCTCTCCCGTGTTTAAGTTTTAGTTTTTCTACCAGTTTCAGTCGCTGTGACAGAAGTCCAACCCCCCCGTTTTTTCCATCTTTTTCAAACCTTTAACAACCATGTTATTGTTGTTAATCATTTAAAAGGTAGCTTTAAAAACAATATTAATAAAGAGTTTCCCTCCTACCTGTAGAGCTGCTAAGGTGACTTATATACACATTGAATTCATTTTAACTAGCTTCAGTGTATTTCTTTAAAAACTACTGACAGATAAGTCATCTTAAATCAATTAATTTGATTGTTTTAGTATCAGGAACAAAAGTCTTTATCAGGACATCTATTAAATATAAAATTCTGACATATAGATGTAAAAATTCTTAGCATAATTAGCCCAAATTCTATATTTTATTAAAATAATTAATCAATAAAGAGATTAAATGATTGGTTTGTATCAGTTTTTCATCAAATCTTATAACATTGACCTAGTTTTGAACTAAACAAACATCTCAGTGTTAATATATATAAATATATAGGTGTGTGTGTGTGTGTTATGCTGACAGTTCTGAGCTTCTGTACAAACCGAACAGACTCAGGATTATACTGAAAAGCTGACATCTTTCTTTCTCTTGTTCCTACACAAACCTAACTGTGCTGGTTTCATCCGTGATGCCTTGTTTTTACTCACACACACACCAACCCACTGACACCAGTGCGTGTTCGTTAACAGGGAGTGGAAGGAGCCTCGGCAGCTGCTCACGCTCTCTCTCTGCCCGCAGAAGCCTACGGGAATGATGTGAGTGGACGTCTTCATCTTTCTCCTTTCAGTGTGTGAGATGAGTTAAAGTGCACATTAAACTTGATCAAATGATGATCAGATTCTCAGATTCTCACCACAGGAACTGTCTTCCTGACAGCTGTTTTGTAATAAATCTAATCCGTTATGTGTGTTTTCTTTTTTTGTTTCAGCCGCGGCTAGAAGTTATGTGGGCGATGAAGGCCTACAACCACGCCGAAGTGTACTTCAATGTAAAGTACCTGTTTGTTTTGGCTTTTCCTTCAGACACAGACAAACGCAATACTCACATGAGTACATAAAGAAGTCTGAGACATCCTCATCTAACTGATTTATTTGTGTCAATATATCTACACAAACAGCCCCTGGAAAAGGCTTACAGCTTCTCTTTTTATTCATAGCTAGACATAATAAAAGTCGTCTGGTCCTCACCAAGTCTTACACGGCCTCAGAACAACAACAAGACGTGACGTTGGCAAAAAAGTTAAAGAGTAGGAAGCAGCCAGATGCTGCTGATTGTCAGAAAGGGCGAGCACCTCTGGAGCTCGGAGGCATTCAGGTGTGCGCCAACACAACACCAAGAAAGGGAGACATCAGCAAGCGTCTTAAGAGGACGCAGCTGTTTCTGCCCAGCAGTCTGGGAAGGGTCCAAACTGATTAAAATCTTCAACTTTAAGCGAGGAAAAAAAAAAATACAAACTGAAAACAACCAAGACAGCCAGCAGTCTTCCCAGGAGTGGACGCCCCATCAAATTCACCCCGTGGTCAGACCGTGCGGTGCTCGGAGACGTTACAGGAGGCCTCAGTTAGCAGGTTAAAGGTTAAAATCTACGACGGCACAATAAATAAAAGAGCAAACAGGTATAGCTTGTTCGGAAGAGGTTGCCAGGAGAACATCTCTTCTGAATAAAAAAAACATGGCGGCACAGCTTAGATTTACGAAGCTGCGTTTGAATAAATCGCAAGACTTCAGAAACTAAACAGATGGGGCTGAAAAGTGGAAATGTTTGACAGACTATGCTGCTGAAGGTGGATCTACAAGCTGTTGAATGAAAAGACGGAGTTCATGTCTGTATTTCGACTTAATAAAGGGGTTGAAGTTGGCATTGTACCCAATGGGATACGTTTTTGTGCAGCTCAGATGTTAGCTTCATCCTACATTTTGTCTTTATGAAGCCAACCTTATCGTAGCATGTGTAAAGGTAAAGAAGATTGGTAATATGTCATGTGACTTCGTTGACCTGAGGCCGTATTTCCCTAACTTGTAGTGCTGGTGAGGACTCGATAACTTTACTCATTTCCTGATATGTTAAACCTTAGAATTAATAAAAGTTTTGCTTGCTTTTCCAGCGACTGTGTCTGTAACGATTGTGTGGCTGCAGCCCGACTGAAGTGATTTGCGTCGCCCGTACTTTAGAGCGTGAAAGGGTGAACATGTTTGGACCGATGTCCGTTCTACTTCCAGCTCATTTCATCAGTCGATCCAAAGTTCCTGAAGCTGACGAAGGTGGATGACAAAATCTACTCGAGCTTCAGAGAAACCTTCAGGGAGCTCGACATAAAGCAGCTGAAGGAAGACAACCTGAAGTCTGACCAGGCCAAAGAGGTCCGTTTGTCAGAATTTCCGCTGCGATTCTCCGTCGTGTTATATAAAGTTCACTTTGTGTTTTTTTTTTTCCCTGTACTTCACATGAGCATCAGTGAAACCGAGTGTGATGTGAGAGGATGTCCTCTCAGACTAACGGTCCCCGAGTGTTTGTCCTAAATGAATTTGGTTCTGTGTGTGTTGCAGAGGTGGCGTCCATTCTGCAACCAGTTTGAGGGGCTCGTGGAGGACTTCAACTACGGCACGCTGCTGCGCCTGGACTGCGAGAAAGACTACATAGAGGAAAACACGATATTCGGTGAGCGCCCGCCTCAGAGCGAAAGGAAACGCCAAGAAAACAAAAAAGCCTAAATGTCGTGTTTTGCCGCCCCCAGCCACCAGGGTCCAGTTCTTCGCCGTGGAGATCGCCCGCAACAGAGAAGGCTACAACGACGCCGTGTACAAGAGCAAAGGCTCAAAGAGCTAACATCCAGGTCAACCAGGAAGGATGAGCCCAGAGGGGCCCGGAGATGAACTGTCACGTCCGCCAGTCCTCAGTTTTTGTCCGCCGTGCCTGTTTTTCAGTGGCTGTTTAAGTTGCAGGTTGTAACAAACGGGTCCAACAGTTCCCCCCTGGACCTTTTGGAGGACCAGGACTAATTTAAATTTCACCTCCCAGGAGGACTGATCAAAGCACCATGTCGGGATGATCCAGTTTTAAGTGAAAATCTTTTTTTTTTTTTTAATCAGAGTTTACATCTTTAACCGTCATTCATGCAAACAAATGATATTCTGATTCATTTGGGAGAGCTTTTCCCACCGTCTAATTGTCTTATGACCACTGTCTTAAAATATTAAAGTAGTTTTTTTTGGTTTTTCTTGAGTTCAGCGCAGTAAAGACGTGGGCTGGTTTTGTGTTCCGTTTCCTCCCACAGCCCAAAAACAGACATGTTAGGTTAACTGTCCTTTAATTGTCTGGCTCACAAATGGGAAAAAGTCAGGCCAACAAAGACCCTAACGAGCCTCTGTTGTGAGGAGAGAGAGTGTAATCAGCGTGCCCATCTAGTTTTTATAACATCTCAGCTCTGAAAGCTTGAACTCCACACTCTGTGCCGTTTGGTATTTTTACATTTTAGGACAAAAGACCAAAGTTGCGTAAATGAGGGGGGAAAAAACAGAACATTTCATAGTTTTGGTCTCATTGATATGTAAACATGACTTCATTTTTATTTAGAAAAACAAGTTTATCTTGACTTTGGTTTTTTTCCCTCCCATCATAGGTAAGCTTTTTCTTCTAATTCTTCTCATCGAATTGACTCGCCACATTCCTTCTCAGCAACGTGTCTTGAATGTATTGCGAAAAAAAAAAAAAAAATCTAGTGAGTCTGAGAGATTAATTACACTCTACAGCTGGAGGCAGGATTTAAAAAGTGGCCAACAAGCTACTAGCACAATCCGATCAGCATGTTCCGCTCCTTGTATTAGCGGTGTCATTTACAAATTTGCCAAAAATAAAACAAGAAAAAAACCTGACAGGAAAATTGCTAAATCCAGCCATTTTTCTGATGTGGGTATAAACATTAATGAAGCCAATTTCCATGTCAATTTTTAAAGATTATGACTCTTTTCAACGAGTCACATGTGGCCCTAGAGCCACAGGTTGCAGACCCCTCCACTTGTGAGTCTTTCTCTGTATATTAGACTGCACAGCACGGCTGTAGAACTCTTCCCAGATTGAGAAGTAATATTGTCTGAGGTCATTGCTGATGTCTTTCCTCCCTGACATTGTGTTAAAACATCATGTAAGGCTTTTAAAGAGGTGCTAAGACTTGCTGATAATCAGCCGATGCATCTGATGGCTCCTTGTTTTCCAGATTCCAACAAAAACAGAGTTTTTCCACCAACATCTCTCTGTGGCTTACCTGAACGTTCCACCTGGGAGGTTCCGTTTCCCACCAGGAGAAGAACATGCCCAACAAGGGTCTTTAAAAATTCAAGAAAGCGCATGCAACTGGGGAGAGAAGAGAGCAGGAGGCAGTACTGCAAAAATCAATGAGGTTTATTTGCAGTCACAATGCTTACACTATATGTAGCAGACATCCAAACAACTCAAACAGCTATTCACTCTATGAACCCAACACATTCACATCAGGGACACAAACCAGAACTTAGGAACATCCGTGAGTGCTGACATGGTTAGAGATGAGCTAGTTGTCACAAACAGTTAGCAGCAACATCGTACAGAGTAACACACGTTGCTAAAAAACGACTCCTTTACACTGTTCTGACTTCTACTGAGGTTCTTCAGGTGGTTCGGACTGAACAGGGCTCCTTCAAGGCGATCCGATGTCTCCACGCTGGCTTCCCGTATGATTCTTTGAAATCTGTCTTCAACACTGGCACACACACACACACTCACACACCTTGGCTGTTTGAGCTCTATCGCAGGTTCACCAAGAGACACACACACATGCGCACGCACCAGGCGACAGAGCCACTCCACACACACACAAAACAACGCACACACCAAAAGGACTCCGCTGCAGGACCTAAACAAGGGAAGGGGAGGGGGGGAGGAGGGGTGGGGGGGGTCATCCCAAAACTGGTCCGGGGAATCCAGAGTGTAAACAAAATGGTGGATACTGCACCGAGCCTACCAGAGGGGAGGGACACGTAGCCCCGGCCATGATGCTTTACACGTCGGCGAGCAGCAGGCGTGTGCGTGACTCCTGCAGGCGTCGGGCCGACGGGAGACTTAAAGGGAACTTCTGCTGTTTTTTTCTTTTTAAACATTGCAAAAAGAGTCTGATGCTCATTTGACCAATAAAAGGAAACCGAGTGGAATGGAAACAGGCTGAAAATAAATAAAAAGTTGGACTGTCGGTAACAACAACAACAAAAAAAACAAAAACCAGAATGTGACGATATATTAAAGGTTTATTACGACAGTCACTGGTTGGCAACTGAATGTTGGAATAAAGCCTTTAAATCTTGAATCCTTCGGAACTTTTATCATTTTAAACTTTTGGGGTTTGTGTTGAGAACAAAACAGAATAGTGACAACTTAAATCCCTGATCGTCAGTGAACTCACTGCTTGTCTAGTTTACGCCTCAGCTGTCAGACTGCAGAGATCCAACTTAAAAAAAAAAAAAAGGCATTTTCGGGAATCATCGCTTATTAAACCCACCAAGCTCCTTTACGTGGCAGCTGCTGGGTGTTTTTCGTCATGTTCTATACCTGGATTTGACTTTTTTCAACAAATACATTAATTAAAAGCAGCTTCTGGTCTGCATCTTTGGGTCGACAAACTAAACATGAAGGATGATGAAGAAAACAAAGAATGATGAGTTTTCAGGTTAGTTTTTGACCGTTTTCCTTTTAGTTAAACTTGTGTGAAATAATTACTCTATACCACTTGGGTTTAGTTGATTCCAAATTTCTCTGATGCTTTTAATAAAACCTACAGAGAGTTGGATTACAGGCAAATTAAGTATCCAATAAATTCTGGATTATTAAAATTAGGAAATACTTTTCATTTTTAGTCACATTTGGCTCGATCCTGAAAGGACCCATCGCAAGACTTCCATTTATTTCTGATAGGGGTTTATTTAAAATATTATAATAAAAATGTTCATTTTGATTCCTAATGTTGCATACTAAGGTGTTTTAGTTTGTGCAAACCGTGGTTTAAAGACCAAACGTGTTCAGGTTAGTGTCAAGTATCGAAAAAAAAAGCAGTGAAGGTAAGAAGCTGAAACCAAGGTTTTTTTGACTAACAAAAATGCACAAAGTGAGCTTCAGGAGGCTTCAGGGGACGTAAAACAGCAGGAGTGTCCCTTTAAGAGCCGCCGGCCTCCAGCTGCGGGACTATTTACATCACTTCAAGCAGAGACGGGGAAAAAAAAAAAAAAAAGAATGTACAACATGGGTGCTTTGACTCTCCCTTCATGTTAGTGTGTGTACCTCTGCTTCCTGTTAATGGAGTGCTCAGCCACGCGACTCACCAGTCCTCGCCCTCCCTCACTCGTGTGGAAAGCTCTCTCCCCACGCAGACGCACAGATTTGCACTAACTCACTACACTGTAAAAAGTTCAATCACACGTGGTTGGTTTTTTTTTTGTGTTTTTTCTCGTCTTTTAATTTTAATCCTCAACTCATCTTTGTGTTTTTAAATTCGATCATTATAAACATTGTTCAAAATGTTACCAAAAAAAAAAAATGTACACTTGGGTTGTCGTGGGCTTTTTCTATACAAGGCAGGCAGAAGCGGATTACTACGTTTACCGGTGTTCGTCCCCTTCGGCTCCATTTACAGACGCAGCACTCTCGCCTTCCTCTGTCGCTAGTTTAGAGTGCTTAGACATGCAACCCCCCCACCCCGCCCTCCCCCTCTCCTTCTGTCAGACCAGCCAGACGACTCAGACCCACGCAGACTGGCTTTAAAATAGATCTGTATATATTTATATATGCTTATATCAAAAAGGGAGGCGGGGAAAGTCGAGCCAACGTTGTATCGGG
>NC_051443.1:10192701-10211573 GCF_001649575.2 Kryptolebias marmoratus | reverse complement strand
GGTGGCGCGGGGGGCGGGGAGGGGAGCTCGCTCTGCAGCTGGGTGAGACTCTGCCGCGTGGAATGTCAGCTCATCATGTCGTTGCTGTTGACGCCGTACGTCGAGTTCTTCATGCTGTCGTTGACTTCCCTCCTGAACACCGACAGATTCTGGGTGAACCTGAACACACACACACACACACACACACACGGGTGTTCACAGCGAGTCATCCAGCGTCATGTCAAGTGTGACTGGGTCACACATTAATACACTTTAATCCGGCTCTAAGAAAGTCGAGAGTGGACGTACATCTACAGCTGATTTACAACAAGATGGTTCCCACAGCCGCTTGATCTTAGCGAACACAAAAGTGGCTACAACTCAGTCAGTTTTACAGATACTGAGCTAAAATCCGGTGAGGCGGAAGCTAGAAGGTCAACCGAATGCGTAATCTGAGTGCTAACAAATCACGCAAGAGCTTGGGATTATTGTGTGTAATTGTGCATAACCTAAAAGGCTAAAACTCTCATTTGTTGATCTTGATTGGAAATGCTGGCAGGCTTTAGGAAAACTGAGCTGTGGCAGTATTTACCATTTAAGGCATACACACAGGTCTACTGTTACAGTCAGTAATCCTAATTGTGCTAACAACGCTAACCGCCGTTAGCGCCAAGATCATTTTGTTTTTTGTGCAGCGCAGCAACTCTTCACATCGACACGGTGTAAAGTCTTCTCTTAAATATGAATAATTTATAACCGTACACAACGGGAGGGCTCATTAAACTTCACTTAAGTGATTTTGTTGCCTGATGTAGCAGCTTTTCAGACCGTTTTACACGTTTTCCTCTGAAGCGTTGAGTTAACCACAGCAGCTTTTTCTTCCCCATTAAAGCACACCATATATTCTTTTAGTCAAAGTCTGTCTCCCTGCCACTCTCTCACTTCACCTTCAGTCTGTATTAAAGCCCCACAAAAAAAAAAAAAAAAAAAAAAAGAATTAGGTGCAGATTTTTAACCTTCATGTAGCAGCGGACGTGTTTCCGTCTGCTCCGAGGGGCAGAGAGAACGGAAAAACAACTCCACCCACCTGTCCCGATTCTTCGTTAGTAGATTTCTCTCGATTCCCTCCATCAAGTTTTCGAAACATAAGTGCATGGCTTGCTGCTTCTCGGGAGGCTGACTGCTGACGATGCTGTTCCTCAGGTCAGCAAAATACTGCCGGAGATCCAAACACACAAATGCATTACAACACACACACACACGCACACACACGTTCGGAGCGAGGTGTCTGAGCGGAGACCTTCCTGGGAGTGAGAGGTTTACCTTCTCATTGAGCAGGATGAGGCCTAACAGCGGCCGGGACATGGACCACTGGTTCCTGCAGTCCTCGAAGATGATGATGTTCAACACAGTGGACAGCATCTGAGCAGCAACGGCAGCAGCAGCAGGTTACAGGTCTGTGTGTGTGTGTGTGAGAGAGAGAGAGAGAAAAGGTGTCAGCCTCACCTGCTGGATCATCTCCGGGTGCTGCTGCATGATGTGCAGGAAGCGGTCATCCGTTGCCATGGGAGCGGGACGCTTCTTGGTGGAGCGCGACAGCTGCTTGAACAGGTAGGTGACGATGTGGTCCAGGCTGGAGCAGCAGCCGGTGCACACCATTGTGTCTGACACACACACACAAACACACACAAAAGTTAAGGAAACGGCAAGCACACTCCTCGGAGTCCGACCTGACAGACAGGAGGGCTTACCGAGCGCCGTGAGGCCTTCCGATATCGACGACAGGATGTACATGACGACGTGCGGCTCCAGGCTGGCGATGAAGTTCATGTGGTCCTGAGTCAGCACCTCCAGCAGAGAGTAGAAGGACTGGCTGAGCTTTGGATAGTCCTGCAGGGACGAGACGACAGCATCAGCGTCAGGGAGGAGTGTGCACAAATCACCGCTTTGATTTCTGAACTAAAAGTCTGACGAAGGGCTGACAACTCCAGCTTCGTTATCTAGAAGATGTGAAGTCTGTTTAATTTGAAAGCGCTTTTAGTACATCCATAATGAGAATACAGCCGTAACCATGGTAACTGTTTACAAAGATAATGGCAGCTTTACCAAAAACAGCTGAGACTAAACTGACTCAATAAAACTCAATCTTTCTTGCTCCTCGACTTAGTACCATCTTTAAAGTGGGATTAAAGTCAGAGCTCACTTTTCCACCATTCCACAGCTTTAAACCTCATTTTTGGCCCAACTATTAAAAATGCAGATAACGCTTTCTGTACCCGTTCTGCGTTCAGTGGAGTACTTTCTGAAGCTCCAAATATAAGCAGAGCTGTTGAGAATTGGCCAGAGGTGCCTGATCAGGGCCTTTTAAGACGACCAATAAAAGGAAACAAAGCCTTCTGATCCGTGTCCGGTTTTAAATTTTTAAACACAAAACAGTAAATACACCATCACAAACCGGTACTTCATCGGTCAGCTCACGAGAATCTTAAATCGAGACACCAGATGTCGACCAATTTGATGCTGATCTGCGCAGTCGGTGGCAATAATAAAAGGTAAAACTTCCTTTGTTTTTGGCTCATAGACACATTACAATTTACCCAATTTCGATTTTAAAAAAACAATGATACCTGAAGAAATGTGGGTAAGTATTGACAGTAAGCTGTGATAGTTTATATGCTTTAAACATTTAAAGCATTTCTTAAAAATAAATTTAAGCCTTCCCATTTTTCCTGGCAGATTTGTCATTTTTCCCTTCAAAAGTAAGAATAATATTGCTGTGAATGTTCTTAGAGGTGTTCCAGTGTTTGTCAAGAAAGGTGAAAGGCGCCCTTCCTCATTGCAGGAAGCGACTGACACAATATGCAACAACCCCATGCTGCCCAGAGAGGTGCCCACCTATTAATCAAATTAGATGTCCAACAGAAATGCCAATAATTGGCTGCTCTCGTGACTTCTTTCTCTGACATATTCTGTCAGCGTGACCAAAGATGCGGAGGAACATACCAGTAAGTCACTGTGAGGAATGGACAGCAATAGTTTGATGAAGGTCTGCAAGGCGTTGTCTAGAGCGTCATCGCCATACAGACGGAAGACCCCGAAGTTCACGTAGTTCCCGCTGAGCACCGCCTTCAGCATAGCGAAGCACACGCTGACGCCCTTCAGCTTCACGCTGTACACCTGGTCCTTCGGGACTTCTCCCAACGTCAGGATGCGATTCCCTGAGGACAACAACAGGAGTTCAGATCCGCTCTCCGTGGCCTTCCGGGACGGGAGGACCCGAGGCGGAAGGGTCAGGGAGCAGGAGCTGCTTTCGGGTCAAAGTACCGTAGGTCGTGATCATCTTGCTGGTTTCTCTGAACAGCAGGATGCCGTTTGGTGACGACACGTCAAACTGAAGCCTCTGTGATCTGCTCGGAAGAAGAACAAAAATACGAATTTAGTTTAAGCAAATGATGGAATTCAAGGAAGCAATCTTTAAAATAGCTTCCACAGTACAGCCTACTTATCTCATTTATTTAGATCTTAATGAAAGAGATTTATAAATCTATAACAATATGGCAGCTCCAGCACTGAAAATTTTGTACAACTTTGTTCAAAAGATGTAATGCTCCAGACTAACTGCTAGAGGAGAGCACAGCCTGAAACTTGAAAGAAGTCAAACTGAGGTGAGACTGCCCTCTGCTGGAGCACCAGGCAGCCTGCGTCGCCGACAGAGATTACCTGTTGTGAACGAGCTCTGCCATGAGTTTGAGGACAGGCGTGGTGCAGGCTGGGTCGTGGTACCACAGCTCGATGGCCCGCTGCAGGATGGGCATATATGCTGGGTATCTACAGAAATGGTTAAAGAATATTCCCTCTTCTCTCTGTGGTCAGAAATGGCTTCTGGCAGAGCGGAGATCAGAGCTGCTCTGTTTTTTTTTTTTGCTTTAAGGATACATCCAGTCAAACAGCATCATGAAGCTCGTCTTGGCGTTGAAGGCGAACGCGATGCCTCGCAGGTCTCTGACTAAACCCACCAAAGTCCTCTGCAGGAGGAGACAAAAGGCGCGTTAAAACGACTCACAGAGGTGCGGTGTGTGAGGAGCGCAGAGTGTGTTTGAGTAACCTTGGCTTCCTGCTCATTGAATGTATTTGTGCTCAACATCTGAGCCACAGCTTCGAATGCAGCCGTCAGGGGCAACATAAATTGCTCAAACTGGTCTTCATCTTCCCCTACAAACACACACACACACAATTACATACAGTAAATGCTCCAAGGGAAGATGCTTTTGTTGTGCGATGGAATATCAAAGCTCAAACAGAATAATCAAACGTTAACCTCTATTTGTGTGTATACCTAAATCAACCATTAGCAAGCGGCCCAGCGCCGTGTAGAAGGTGGTCCGACACCTCATGTCGCTCAGGTTCGACTGGTTGTTCACACCCAGGAAAGAGAAGTGTTCACTCTGCCGCAGAAAAGCAACAATTAACACATGTTCTGTCGAATCGGACACATAAATCTAATCTGGGAAGCCTGAACTGACAACTTTCTGCTTTTTCCCCTCATATAGTTGCATCCAACAGATGTGTACTAGTTGCTGCTCAGTCAGCATTTTAAATGTAAAGAGGCAGTGAGGTACTCACAGTGTGGTTGTTCAGCATGAACTGGACGGCGCTGAGCTTCACCAGCTTCCTCACACTGCTGTACGTGCGCAAACAGAGTCAAGGAGACAAGGCAACCTGGAGCGTCTACTGAACCAAAATAAGAACCGGGTTTTCATGAAGTGCTTGGAATCACTCTGTATTTTATTTCAGCTCAGCCTTAAAAAGAATGTGTTATGAAAAAAAAACCCTACTGAGTTTGAAGGAGGAGGGTTGAATTTAACAACACAGCCCTTTAAAAGTGAACAAAAACCCTGTTTAGTTTTAGTTTGGGCACGGTGGGATTGAAAACATCTAAATGACTGAAACTACAGGGAACAAAAAAAAAAAAAAAATTGCCCTTGCTTTTAAAAAAAACAACATTTTAATTAACTCTAAATTTCACAGGACCACACTAAGCTGCACACTGCACAGAACTGGGCTTCACAGATGAGCGGGCCAGGAAAATGTCTCTGCTTAGATTAAAAAAAAAAAAAAATAGCAGACTTAATGGAATTTGCCAAAAAGGTATCTTGGAAACGCTCCAAACATGTTTGCAAGGAGGTGCTGTGGTCAGAGGAGATGAAGACAACAAGGACAACGTCTTGTTTGGTGCAAATCTACCACCTCAGAAAACACCGCCCCTATGGTGAAGCATGGTGGTGGCAGCATCATGACGTTTGCCATCAACAGGGACCGAGTTGAAGGAAAGATGAATGGAAATCACTGTTTTGCGTCTACCAGAGATTTGAGACAGGGTGGAGGTTCACCTCCCGGCAGGACACTGACTCTAAACACACAGCTGAAGTATCACTCCACTGGTTTAAGGACCAACAGGAAAATGTCCTGGAATGGTCCAATCAATGCCCAGACCATATGAGAATCTCTGGTTCGATTTATAGACTGATGCACACAAGCGACAGCAATCCAACCTGAAGGAGCTGGAGCACTTTGGTCAGATTTGCCACTGCGATTGTTGCAAAAGGGGAATCTGTAAAGCATCGACTCGTTTAGCAGGTTGATCCTTACGGCCCAAATGTCACTGAGGAAAACGTACCCAGGTTCGGCTGACTGATAAAAAAAGTAGTTATTAAATCAATATGTGCATGCACACACAAACACTCAGTAAGGATATCCTAATGAGAGGTCGTTCAGCAGTTGGAGTGTCTTGGAGGTGATTGGTTCACACTGGCCCCAGTACTTCAAGTTTGTGATGCTGAAACAGAAGATTCATTTTCATCAGTAACGAAAACATGTTCTGTTTGCCCAGATTTAATAAAACATATTTTAGTCAGCTTAACTTAGAGGTATTTTAAAAGAAGAATGCTCAACTGAATTTCTGTTTCTGAAGAATTTAACAGCTCTCGTGACTTTTACAGGAAGCTGCTTTGATCTGTTACCTTAGAGAAGGGGTGTCAAACTCCAGGCCTCGAAGGCAACTATCCTGGAAGTTTTAGGTTTTCCTGCTCCAACACACCTGACTCAAATGGTATAATCACCTCCTCACCAAATCATCAAGTTCTCCAGAAGCACGTCCACAAGTCATCCATTTAAACCAGGTGTTTTAAAGCAAGAACACGTCTAAAACATGCAGGAGAGCGACCCCCCCGAGGAGTTTGACATTTGTGCCTTAGAGACAGGTGGCACGAAATGACCACAGTAAAGAACTCTGTGTTGGTACAAAGAGTCACCAGATATGGCCTCTCTTCATCTCGTAAGTTGTGTGTTCTGGTCACGTGACAGAGCCATCACCATGACAGCTTTAAAGTACATTTCTTCACAAACATTTCAAAGAAAATGTATTGAATTTTGTTAAATGATCTGATGTTTTATTGAGCATCTCCTCTATCTATTTTAGGATTTATCCACTAAATTTCATTTAACATTATGATGGCATTTAGTTTTTAGTCTTAAAACTCTAGTTTTACAGATCCCCCATATTAATTCTATATGACTAAATAAAACAAATTTAAAGGGCTCACATTAATACTTACATTTTCCCTATAAAGACACTGAGTACCATCGTCTCGTCGTTCAACCCCAGAACTTCTGATAATCGTCGATAAAGCTAAAAAAGTAACAAGAAAATGCAACATTATTACAGCAACTCTCAAAAAACAGGACAGCATCACGTCTCCTGGTCACTCATTACATCAGTGGCTCCCAAACTTTTTAGGTCCTGACCCCCAAAATAACAAAGGCAAAGACATGCGACCCCAAATATTCCTGGCTGAACGACACAAACATAAAAAAAACAGAAATAAAAGAAGACATGACAGAACAAATAACTAAAACTCATTAAATGGCTTCCCTCCACTCCCCACTGTATTTATCTTTTTGAACAATTACAGGAAAACATCCTAGCAGGCTTCTGTAGATCATTTCAGGATCTCCAAATTAGTGTTCCAACTTTAGGAATCATTCATCTTCCTGATGTAAAGTAACATTTAAGTAATTTGGTGGCTTTCTTAGACAATGATGTTTTTTAATATGCTGTATTTTAGAGGCCGAGAAGCTCAACAGTTGAATCAAGAGCTGCTGGCATAAGCTTTAATCAGAAACTCATCTACTTGGAATGAGTCGTGTGTATATACCGTATTTTCCGGACTATAAGGAACACTTAAAAGCCTTCAATTTTCTCAAAAAACGACAGTGGGCCTTATAATCTGGAGCGCCTTATATATGTAAGAAGTCGTGATGTTTTAGTACGACTTTGGTAAACTACAAAGCTGCACCGCTCGCAGCATTAAGGCTCAGTTATAGTCACACAGGGCTCGGTGCGCAGACCTGAGCGAGCGGTGGAGAAGTTTATACTTGACGCTTACGTCGGTGCAGCATTCTTCCGTGAGTTTTGAACCGTTTGATTATAATCCAGTGTGCCCTTTAGTGCAGAAAATACGGAATAGTATATTCAGGCTTCTAGAAGTCTCTTATTGGCTAATGTATGAATATTTTGGTTTGTTATACGTTTTTAAATGTTTGTTTGTTTTGTTGACATTTTAACTGTTCAAAATAAAATAAAGGAACAGAATAGAATGGGGACATTTCATGAAAGTTTCTATAGACTATAGCGTGTTCATTAAAAAGCTAAGGATGCTGACTGTCAGGAATCCTTGAATTTATCTGCAAGGATTTCTGAAAAATTCCTGATAGTTCCAAGTGATGCTGCAAGAATCGTAAGAAATATTTCTTGGGTTTAAGTTTTGCCTAATGTGTGTCAAAGAACTAAAAAGTTAGCTGTAGTAATAATGATTCCTGGATTACTGCGAGGCATCATAAAACGCTTTATTTGAATCAGACAGTCATATTAGTCATCATAAAACAACAAAAAGCTTTTTCTGAGCAGTAATATCCTAGCAGATCCCTAGATAAAAAATATGACTCTCTGAGCTCACACTACCCTTATAAAATAACTATTTCTACTTTCCCCCATTTATCTAAACAGCTCCCATGTTGCTGTTTATTGCCTTAAAGACAACAGGTGTTACTTGGCTTAAAAGCAGCATGGAGGAAGCCATCGGTGGTTCCTCTCTGCGCGGAGCTCACCTTTGATGATTTCTGCACCTGGTCTCCGATGTAGATCTTTCGGAACTGTTCGAAGAAGCTGAGCATGGCCAGCTCTAACCTCTCGTTTCCAGCCTGAGCGAGCCGGGAGTCGGTCAGGTTCATCAGCTGCAGCACCCTGGTGGAACACAAAACACGGTTTGAAACCCCCCTGCATGTGCCGAACGCTGTACGGGTTTGTTGATGGACAACAGAGTGGCTCTCTGCCAGGAAACATTAAATGATGAGAGAGCAGAAAGACGGATTTGTGTTGTACTTAAATCTTGATATTGTGGCTCATTTCTATCTTCAGCTGTTTTTAATTGTTCTTGAACATTCCTACAGAGAATTCTTAGGAAAGCAGACTGGGCTCTGACAGACTCGTACCTGCAGACTAACTCTCCGTCCATGGCGTCCTGCTCGTCCGTGCTCGCAAACGACACCCGTCCTCCGATCACCGCCCCGATTATATAAACTAACCACGTCAACCGACCTGCCGGAGAAGAGGAAATCAGACTTGTAAGGTGTAAATAAAGTGCTGACAGCTCGGCATCTGGGTCGAAATGCAAACAACTGAGGGGGAAAATGGAACGGCTTCAACAGCTGCGTCAGCCGAGCGTACCCTCCTGCACCGTGACGTCCACCGTGCTCGAGTTGGTGGACTGCAGCAGCTCCTGGTAGGTCTGCGCTGCCTGGTCGAACAGCTGGACGAGCAGAGCGCACGTCTTCTCGTATTCGCACCTGCCGATGGTCGATAGCTGGTCTAGCTGCTGCTGGACGAGCCCCGCGTCATCCAGGGGGTCTTCTAAGCCGTCTCTGCAGAGAGAACATGTTCACTTAAACACTCCCGACTCTTAGTTTTCTTCCTGCCAGAGCAGAGGAACAGGAACCACAACGCACTTCATGAATCACCTTTAAGACAACTAGACTTCCTAATGTGAACTGTGGTCGTATCTACTGCCTTATGGGAGGTCTGTCAGGAAGCTGGTATATAATTAGTGAAGACGACCTGGAAGTTTGGTCGACTCCCTTGTCCTTCCCTCAAACACTCAGGTGACAGTAAGGCAGTCAGGCAAACAAAGTAAATTAACAGACTAGCTTTGACCACAAAAAGACATTTTAAAAGCTGAGTGCATCAGAAACAAGATGGCTGCAGCCCTGATTGGTAGCTGTTGATGGTACACACCAGGCTTAGACCAGTTTCTGGTTTCAGGAAATACAATGGTTTGTTGAAACCACTAGGGTTTGCCATCATACCATTTCGATTTGTTTTAAATGAAAGATCTAGCATTCCTTGAGGGAATGCGCATCACCTCGCATCCTTTAAGGTTTGAGTTGTAAACTAAGATCATCTCACGATGAAAAAGGGGAGGAATGACGTAATGCGTAATCTCATGAGATGCGTTAGCGCTTCGAGTATCTGTTTAGGATGACTCAGCTACTATCACCCAATTCTAGCTCACCATCTGTAAAACTGGCAAAGTCTCAGTCATTTTTGTCAACGGTCTGTTGACTGTGTTGGCCATCTTGAATCAGGTTGACTCAAAAAGCTAACTGGCTGAAGATGTACATCCAGTGATTACGTTCTGGAAAGCTGGTCCCAGTAGGCGAGGGTCAGTGGAGTTCTCTCTGATGTTCTTTTGTCCTCTACTGGCTTGTTCTCTCGCAGCTTTTATTTATTTTATATACTAATGATTGTCGCAGCCAGCATTAACAGCATCACATTTTAAAGTCTGCTGATGACTCAGTCATCCTGTCCCTCCTCAGCAGTGAAGACCCTGGACCATGGACCAGTGGTCGGGGACTTCACTGAATGGTGCGAGACTTCCTTTTTAAAGATAAATGTCTCAAAGACAAAGGAAATGGTCGTTCATTTTAGAAAAAAACTCTTTAGTAGTTGTTCCTGAGACTGTAAATGGTGAAGATGCTGAAATGTTACACCAGTATAAATATCTGGGAACTCTTTTTGATGACAGACTGACCTTTGACCTGCATGTGGACTCACTTTGTATTAAGGCTCATCAGCAAATGTACTTTTATCAGAAGCTCTGTTGTTTTAATGTGGATTCTTCCTCACGAGAATGTTTTATTGAGTCTATTTTGACTTCTTCTGTTGGTTTGGATCATTATCATGTAAGAACAGGAACAAAACTGTCAGGATGTGCAGCAAAACTGCTCATACATCCCTAAATGACCTCAACGACCTACACAAGGAGAGGTTAGGATCCTGGCAGATCCTGATCACTCACTCCATGGTGAGTTCAGCTGACCGGAGGCAGGTATCTGTTGCCAACATGTAGGACTAACAGATGTATAGTTTGTGTGTGAATGCGTGTGTCGGTTGTACCTGAGGATAACGTGGACGGACTCTAGCCGTGACGTGATGTAGGCCTTGGTCACCTCTGGGGTGTACGTCTCCAGCAGGTGGGGCTCGGTGGCTTTGACGTAGGGGACCGACGCTGCCAGGCGCTGCCATAGACTCAGCAGGTAGTGGACGCTGTTGGGAGCAAACTCCCAGTGCTGGAACACAGCAGGACAACAGGAAGTGAGAAACCAAACCAAAAGCCAGAACCTAAGAGCTGATTTCATCTGACTGCTGTGAAGAACAGCCACCCACCTGTAGACTGGTGACGGTAAAATTGGCTATAAGGCGAATCACTTCCGGGTAGTTCTCTACTTTGACCAGCTCACCCAGCTGGTAGTTACTCTTTAACCTCGCCAGCAGTCGGCAGAACTCGTGGTAGTTGTTGGGATCTGGCAAACACTGTCGCACAAACACGCGTCACAAAACTGCCCGCAAAAAAAAAAAAAGAGCAGCCGGTTTTCATTAAAGCAGGTTGGGGCTTTCTCACCTGTGGGTTTGCTAATATCCTCTTAACACCGTCCACTAAATGCGAAAGGAACTTTGCTCGCTCTGCGTTGTTGAAGAGGGACCTCCGGACAGAGGCTATCTGAACTAAACACGACAACACCTGCGGAGGAACACAGAGCGCTCAGTCTTCACCGAGGACGCCACACGTTGAATGACACGAGTGCTGCTACTTACCAACGGGGAAAGGGATGGAGGGAGGGAATGATACAAATTGAAAAACAGCTGCAGCGTGGAGGAATCGAGAAACGCTACGGGAGAGAAATAAAACAGCCGATAGTGAACTTCTTATATTAAAGAAATGAAAGACATAGTTCAAAGTGACCATACAGGGAAGATTTGTTTTTCAATTCAACTTCACCATGTCAGGCTAAATTGTTTAAAGAGAATGTATGGATATGCACAAGGGATGGAAATCAGAATATTTGAATTCTGGTTAAAATGTGCAAATTTGAAGATTTAATACAACTGCAAGAACCGTCTCTCTTTTTCTCATTTTTAACAGCGGCATCTAGTAGCGACAAGTTGTTTCTTAACGACGTTTTCTTTGAGTCAGGGTGCTTTTTTAAAATGCCAACCCTCCTTCATGGGAGACGAAAAGAAAAACCCCTCAGTCCCAGCGTCTGTTTCTGTCAGTGTAGTTTATTTTGAAAGGATTATAAAGCGGAAACTGAGGTCACGGGTGAGTTCAGCTTTACCGTGTGAATATATGCCACGATTGTTGTGCTGACAGTTGGGTTATTTAATTTAGCCACACAGGAGTAAAGGAGCATGAATTGCTGCAAATTAGTCTTATGTTTGGAGCAGTGGTTGGAAGGATGATGGGGGGGAAGGCACAGGTGGAACAGGACAAGATGGAAGCTCTGATACTTAAAGTTTGAAGAGGGGTTTTGCATAAAATGCCCATCCCTAATGTGCAGACATCTCAGACCACTCTCAAAGGCCATGTATAGTTTCTGTGCACATACATTATTTATGTTTAGTATTAGATTTGGGTTTTGTACGTTCAGTTATCTGTAAAGCTATATGGGTTGGTCTTTCAAGATTTGAAGAGTGTCTCTGTTAATCTGTGTTTTTTAGGGCTGTACTAAAGTAGCGTGTCGGGCTGCAGGTGATCCGTCCATCGATCCACAAAGACAAACGGTTCAGTCCATCACAAGGCGAGCGTCCCGCTCAGCTACCTGATCTCCACGATGTAGGAATTTGTACGGTGCAAAGGTCGTCGGACGACTCGTCTGTGGAAGTTCCTATAAAGTCGAAGTTGAGGCAATTGTAGCTGAGTTTGAGGAGCTGCATCAGCAGGCCGTGCTGGGATTCATCGTTCAGGTTCAGATTCTTCCCTGAAGCCTATAAGAGACAACAACAGAGAGATCAAATCCATGTTCACATTTGTTTTGTTTGGAAGACAAAGAATGGTCACACCAAACACTAACTTAAGATTTTTTCCTTCACTGTGAAGCAGAATTTACAACAAAACATTCCTCCTTAACATTTGTTCCCCACACGCAGCAGTACCGTCTGTGGATATACTTATATTTAATCGATTTTCATTTATTTCATCAAACTCGACCAGTCTTCACAAGGCTAAGCAGTGGAAAGTAAGGGAGCATCTTTCCAACGTCAGTGATCCTTTGGAACAAACCTGTTTGAGAAGGTTGCAGGAAAGAGTGAAGATGTCGAAGAGGGAAGAGTCTCTGAACGATGAAGCTATTTTCCTATGTTTGGTCAGTGGATGCGTCGTGTCGGCCTGAGGAGGACAAAACATGTTGGAGAACAAGGAGAACTGCTTTCATGCACAGTTGGGAGATTCGTGCACTGACGCAATGAGAATAAAACAAATCCTTAAATTGTTAGGTGTTACTTGTTGCTACGGCTAAATTCCTGTCATTTACACTCGTGAGTAACTGCAGAATTTCATGTAAATATGAAACTGACGGTGGTGTAAAGCTTTATGAAACTTGCGTTAGCTGTGATTTCAAACACTGAAGCCGTTTTAGGACGGCATGGATGTCCCGGCTGCGTTCGGTTGAGTTTAAAACCAACAGGACTAACAAGCTGAGGCTGCAAGAGCACGGCTTTTACACAGAAATGAAACTCGGATCTCAGTTTGTTTATGTCACAATGTTCGTCATGTAAGGCAGAGGTCCCCAAACCCTGGTCCGTGGGTCATTTGGTACTGGGCCGCACAGAAGGAATAATTAATTTACAGTATTTCCGTTTTTTTTTATTTTTGGAGTCTGAAGGACATTTATTTTGAAAACTGACCGGATTCTCTTGATTCTCTTGATTCTCTTGATGATTCTCTTGACTCACTCTTGATGCGTGTCTAAACGCTTATCTGGGTCACGTGATCCGTTACCGCTAAAAACAAACCCACAAGCAGCAAGATGAGTAAAAAACAAACGTCTCTGGAAGCCCTAGATGGGACCGTCTGGTTACTGAGAAACAGGCACAGGGCTCCCACTGATTCGGCGTTATGGTGAGTTGTATTCTTTGTGCACTTTATATTTGTGGTGTCTCTTATTTTGAAGGGCATGTTTAAACACAGAGAACCTCAGGGGGAGGAGAGGGTGTTATTCATGCTGATAACGCAACACCAGGACGCAGCTAACAAAGCTGCAAGGACATGTTAGATTTATGTTTATTATGTTTTAAAAAATACCCCGTTTTCATGCCAGTCGTATTGTTTTATTTTGTTGTATTTATCCGCCACACCTTTAAAGGCCGGTCAGTGAAAATACTGTCTGATGATAAACCGGTCCGTGGAGCTGAAAAGGTTGGGGACTGCTGGTGTAAGGCATCAACAGTGAAACTTCTTCAAGGATTGTTGTCCCTCAGCTTCTTAAGCTTTTATCATAAATAATAGTTACGATCAGTAGTTGTCAATCAGGGATCGGTTCTAAAATTCCTGCTTTGTTTGTCCTAGAAACTGTGACTAGCTCAGCCGTTTCCTTCCTGAGAGTTTTTACTTTGTGCTGGTGTCTCTCGAATGACGCACCTACAAGCATTATGTTGAGATTTTTGCACTTTGCAGCACCCTCTGATGTAGCTTTAAGTTCAGGTAAGGGCTGAGGACAACGACTTACCTGATTGATCTCATTCGTCAGCTGGGACAGAATGGTGACGCCTATGATGCAGTGCTCAACACTGTCCTGTAAACACACGCGTCAAGTTAGCAAGAGACACGCGGGTGGATCCAATCATCCAGTTTTAAATGATCCGTTTAACTCTCATCCAACTCATCTGGTTCATTAACAACAGCTTGATGGTGATTCATCCGATCTGTTATAAATTCAGTTACTTGACCTTCGTTAAATATTCCAAAAATGAGTAAAAAAATAAACATTTCCAAAGAAACGAAACAAGCAAAAACTCATGGTGTTTGAACCACATGAAAACAGACTTTTACCTGGAGGAAGCGAGTTACGTCAGCGATGACGTTTCTGAAGACGTAGTCATCTTTCTGACAGTCGAACCAGCCCAGCTTGGTGATCCGGGCGTACAGCTGGATCAGAGCCTGGGTCACAAACGCCGCTAACTTCGGCCTCGTGGCCAGGTAATTCAGTACATAGTTCCCTGAACAGCACAAAGGCTCATCAGTCTCAAAACGGCACGACTGGAAACTACAGCATCACATGATTTCTTTGAATTCTGATGAAAAATGTCAATATTTTACTTAATGAATATAGAGATATGTGGAAAATATTATTCAATGTAATGCTAATAAAGAACAAAAAAATTAGATCAATGCATAGTTTATAAATTTAGCTATTTTTTTTTTCTTCTTCTGTCAGTCGCCTCAGTTTGATCTCCACTGTTATGGAAATCTGGAGACTTCACATCTAACAATAAAAACAAAACGTTTTTACTAGCCAGGAGAAAAAAAATGAGTAAAACAGCTTGAGAACGAAATAGGAAAACACAGAAATGAAACACAGCAGTTACAGAAACCAACATCACTGTGGGAAAGAGCCACATTGATGATTTGTGCAAGTTCACCTTGTAAGCGTTTCTTTTTTATTATTATTTTGCGACAATATTTCACATTTTGTACCTTCATTCATACTATTTTACATTAGTTGCAAATCCATGCGGCATTATTATGTTAGTGAATAGTGGTCGTGACAATAAAAGTGTTCTAGTATAATCTACAGAGCCTGTGCAGCGACTTCAATAAGACAGTTTGTTCTGCTGTGATGGACAGCAAGAGTACTGTGTACAGCTAGGTGGAGTTAGCGTAGCGTTAGCACACAGAGTCAGTCGAGTCAAAGGAGAGGACAAGACCACCGCTTCGCACTGGAGACGGACTTTTGAGCCCGGACTGTGAGTCATCGGCACATTGAGCCACGCTCGGCTCATCATCAGTCCCGGGTCAAGCCTTCAGAGCAGGACACCAGGACCTGCCTCCAGCCTGGGAGGCGGACAGGGGTACGCGGAGGAGCGCACCTTAAGTGGCAGGGCTAAGGCTAGAGGTCTGATTCAGGCGACACGATGACTTGTTTCGAAAAAGCAAGGGACTGAGAGACACGTTACAGAGGCCATGGAGGACACAGAAGCCCCTCAGATGAGCGATGAGCTGGGAGCCTGAAACCATACCAGAAACATTGTTTCTACTTTAATTTTTTCTAGAAAGTTGACTTTTCTTCACCATCTTCTCGAAAGTCCACAAGGACTCAGGCCTCACTAAACCACTGAACTGACAGTAGTGACATTTGTTCTTTAATTTTCTTAATTTCCTTCTTTTCCTCTCTTTTGAAACAATGAAATGCCTCCCCTGACTATTTGTACAACCTTAATGCCACGCATGAGAAACCCGTTTTTTATCATCTTAGGGAGAATTTACCACTTCTAAGAGAAACCCATCAACATCCCGATAAACTAATAAAGGAAAGCTTGTCGTCTGACATGAAGGATAAGGACGTGTCACGTGATTCTCTGTGGTAATCCGAACAGGCTCTACTGAAACTTTTCACTGGAGCTTTGCTCTTCCTGCTGCAGCAGCGTGACCTCCCTAGTCAAGCCTGGACTAAAAGCACAGAGGACATGCTGAATTGAATGCTGAAAAAAAAAAAAAAAAAAGAGCTGGAAGACACAAATACTCACGGATGTCGATGCGTTGCTCAAGCGGTAATGGGTTACTGGTCCTGGATACCAGTTTGGATAAACATGTGGCGGCAAGCAGCTGAGAATATGAAGACTGGGATAAAAAGCAAACGTGTTAGAGCGAATATTCTCACTGGAGTCATTTATGTTGTGTTGTATGCAAATAACAGGAACCAACTGAACACGTTATTAAAACCATAAAAACGTTCAACATAACTTTGTTCATGTTTCATATCAACTTTTAGTGTTTTTCTTTGTAGGCTCACTGAGTCACTTCATGACTGAGTAAAATCCATGTTTTGGGACTCAGCTGTAATAAACACCAATCAGTAAAGTGCTGATTATTTTTCTTGTTCTTTGCAATTTCCATCTTAAATTATTAACAGTTAACCATGAGCAGTTCAATTCAGTCTCTACAAGGAAGGGTTTCTGCACCAACTGGAGGCATTTCTTACCTTACAGCTAAAGGATTTTTATATTTTAAAGAGGGCTAAAAACAGGTGTAGCCTGTAAACTCTTACTAACCTTTCATTGTTAGATTACCGTTCACATAATCAGGTGTTTTTGCTTCTGGAGTTCAGTGAACATGGCCAACACAAGCTGGTGTACAAACTAAGACCTATTTTATTTGACTGTAAACAGCCAAGGCTGATAGTTTTGTTTGTTTCTAGTTTCTCTCTCTGTAACACAACCTACAGTTCCACCTCCAGACTACATTAAGGACACTACTTTATGTCTGAAACTAGCCTGATGGGCATTTTTTTTTTTATGGGAGGTCAAATTCCATAAAAATTGCTTGACTTGGATAAAAAAAACATACAACCATAAAAACTGAATAAGTTACTGAAAACTTCAACACGCTGCAGTAACTTACTGAACTTTTACCCACAGGCATAAAAAAACAACAAAAAAAACACCAAATTGAGTCGAACGGGGCTGAGTAAAATACAGGCAACAGGCAATACAGGCAATATCTACAGCCATGTGAAAAAGAAAGTGTACCTCCTTTAAGTTGTGGGGTTTTAATCTGGTCTTTAGCAGGTTTTTAAATGCTTCAAATCTAACATTAAGCGTACTCCACCATGTTATTTATTAAACAAAAACAAAGCCAAAAGGCTTAATAGCTTATAGAGCCATCTTTAGCACCGATAACTTTAAGTAGTCATTTTGTGTCTGACTATCAGTCTCTTGTATTGTTGCAGAAGAATGTTTCAGTTCAGTGAGATTTGTGAACATTTGATTCTGAACCCCTCTCTTAAATGTCCAACAACAGTGTTTCAAACAGGTCGAGGTCTGGACTTTAACTGGACCACTGCAAACACTTTTTCCTTTCTTTTCCAGCCTTTCTGTTGTAGAGCTGCTGCTGACTTGGAATCATTGTCCCGTCGTGTGACCTGCTGTCAGGCAGATGGATTTATCTCTGACTCTAAAACACCTTGTTGAATAGAGGAATTCCTGATCGACGCAGTGACTGCGAGGTGCCCGAGTCCTGTGGCTGCGAAACAAGCCCAAATCACAGCGCTGGACAGTTGGTGTGAGGAGTTCATGCAGATATGTTGTGTTTAAACAAAACAGGCCACTGAGCATGATAAACAAACACCCTTATTTTGTTCGTATCTGTCCAACAGAACACTGTTTTAGAAATTTTGCAGTTTGCTCAGATGCAACTTTAAAAATCGTATGTCAGAGGTGGGCAACCCTGGTCCTCGAGGGCCACCATCCTGCATGTTTTCCTTGTTTCTCTGCTCCAACACACCTGATTTGAATCAATGGGTGATTAACAGGCTTCTGCAGAACATGAAGAGGTCATTTAACCACTGAATCAGGTGTGTTGGAGCAGGGAAACAAGGAAAACATGCAGGATAGTGGCCCTCGAGGACCAGGATTGGACACTCCTGCCCTATGTCAAGCTGCTATACTCTTTAGAGAGAAGAAGCTTTCTCCTGACAACCCTTCCAAACAAGCCAGACTTGTTTAGTCAGACTGTCTGAACAATTTCCATACTCATTTCCAAATTATTTGGAAATTACATTTAACCCTTCCCAGACTGATGAGCAGCAACAGTTACTTCTCTAAGGTCGTTGCTGATGTCTTTCCTCTCTGACAGTGTGTTCACACACACCTGTACTCTCCAGTGCATCAAACTGCCAAAGCTCCTGCCTTTATAGAGGTGGACACACTGATGATGATCAGTTAATCATCCATCCATTTTCTTTATCCGCTTCTCCTTTCCGGGTCGCGGGGAGCTGGTGTTTATCTCCAGCCAACACTGTGCGAGAGGCGGGGGACACCCTGGACAGGTCGCAAGTCCATCACAGGGACACATAGAGACAAACAACCACACTCAATTACACCTAGGGAGAAATTTAGAATTGCCAATGAACCTAAGATGCATGTTTTTAGTCTGTGGGAGGAAACCGGAGTACCCGGAGTGAACACATGAGTGCACAGGGAGAACATGCAAACTCCACCCAGAAAGACCCGAGGCCAGGAAGCGATCCTACAACCTTCTTGCTTGGAGGCGACAGCTCTAACCACTGCAATGCTGTAGACAGGGGTGGAAATTAGCACCGCCACCCGCCAAATGCGGGTAAATATTTGAAGTGGCGGGTGAATTTGATCAACACACACGCCACTGTGGCGGGTTGGCAATTTGAACAGAAAAGGTGTTATTTGTCCTCTTGACATATAGGGGACAGTAATGTGCTCGAGTTGCTGCTGTTACGTCGAGCCGCGTTCCCCCATCAGATACGGTTCC
>NC_051443.1:10187819-10191566 GCF_001649575.2 Kryptolebias marmoratus | reverse complement strand
CCAGCCACTATGGCTGGTGATCAAAATTTTTAATTTCCACCCCTGGCTGTAGTACCTTTAATTCACGCACAGCTTTTCATTTAGGCCTTGGTTTTGTTTAATAAATAATGACACTGAGAAATCTGTTGTGTGTTTTTGTACGCCTAAAGAAAAACTCTGGTAGAGACCAGATCGTTTTTTATTATGCGCTGATACACGAAACCCCAAAGAGGGTGGAGTTTCTTTCCCCTTCTTCTCCCACGAACCTATACACTGATGTGTTGTTGTAGTACTCACACTGCCTCGCTCCAGTAGCAGCTGACATTTGCTGAGACAGTCGGGACTGTTGGTAAACTCTACCAAAGCTTTCTCTGCCTGGTGTCGGACGGCGGTGTCGGTGGTCTCGTACAGCTGTTTACATAGGATCTCCAGCTGGGCAAGGCCCTAAACAAACACATAAACAAGCAAGCTTATCAATAGCTGGATGGCGTCTGATGCAAAAGTCATCAAAACCTACAGGATTTTACCACAAAGCTGGTAAAAACATCAGCAACAAACAACTGTATCTCAAACAGCTTCAGTGTATCTGTGGGGATGACTTCATGACAAATATTTGCAGCATTTAAACATTTTAACTCCATTTTACACAATCTACTATAAAAACTAAAACAGGTTATTTTCCTTCAATTTGAACAATTCTGTTAACACATACAGCAAACATGCACGTTTGTTTTCCCAACGGTTCTGAAGCGAGGACAGACGGAACATCATTAATATCAAATTCCACTAAAGCAGCGGGCATAGACAGGCACGCAAAACGCTGAGTCACGCTCAGCGAGATGCTGGTCACTGATAAAATTCAAAATGGTGGGGGGAGGTCAGGTTAGACAACACCGGCAGAGGAAGCGGAGGTCCGGGTGATTATGTCTGAGTGGTGCCACGCACGCGCGCTTTCGCACCGGTGCGTGAGGAGGTCGAGGCGCGGCAGGTGTGTGCGGGAGCCGCGCCGCGGGTAGTCACTCTGCAGACCTCAGATAAGAGCCCAGCGCCAAGCCCTGCCTGCACGCATGCCATCTGCTGCACGAGATGAGCACAAAACACACTTTTAATTAACGCTGATAAAGCTCCACATAAATGAATATTAAGGGAGGAACAGCAAGTGGGTGATCGCCCCCGAGCTGCTGGAACAGGACGTTCAGTTCGGGCTGACCCTTTCGTGGTATATGAAGTCACGTCTTGTAGATTGACTCGCCTCCTTTCCGGTAACTTGGAGAAGGCGTATTGTCATATCTGTCAGATTTGAAGGAAAAAAGTGGCCAGAGACGCTAACACTGACCTGAAACATCATCTGCTGCTCTGGTCAAGACAGCTGGGCCTAGTGTTCGAGCTGTCCATTTAACAACGTTTTTAATTTTAATATGGATTACTAAAGTACAACTCAGGGGGTTCTAAGGTTTCAGGAGTACAAGGGAAGCTAAAAGAAAAAGTATGGGAGCCGACCATCCACTGGACAAAGCCAAGGGGGGTCTGAAGGCCCTCCCCCATAAAAATCTGAAATGTAGAACATCAGAAATGCATTTTCCTGGCATTTGGAACGAGGCTGGTTGAGTGTCTGAAGAGTCCAAATTCAAAAGTTTTTAAAGACAGTTTGCGAGAATTTGGTTTTTTTTGGAAGGACTGGGAGAGTTTTCAGAAAATCAGATGGAGAATTCATTTACCCAAGACAAGTAACTATCGCCCAAGGCAGTAAAACTGAAGTAATCTTGTAAAATAGAGTTGAATACAAACACACTGACTGGAGACCTGAAATACTGTCTTGGCATTCTTTTTGGTTGGTAGAAACCAGTCTTTTCCTGGACATTCTGGCATCTATCATCCAGTGCCTGGATAACAACGTAGTATTAAGTCCCAAACATCGACCAATCAGAAGCCTCCGTGGATAAATGAAAGCTCTTGTCCAATCAGAGGTGATGTTAAAACAACAGTGCTTTCATGCTTAAAGATGGCTGCCCCCATGGATAAAAAAAAAAAATGATCAAAAACAAACTCAGGCAGGAAGAAAATCACCATTTATTGGGACTAAGATTACCTTTTGTCTCATTGGGGGATAACACAGGGACTCTTCTTGACAAACGTTTACAAAATATTTTTGGTCAATTAATGAAAAGTAGCCAGCAAAAATGGTGCCGAATGACTGTTTTATATGACGATTTTCGCCATCTGACGGCTACTTCTGAACCTCCTGATGACTGCTCCAAAGGAAAAGTTGTGTTTTAGAAATCAGACTTTTGTCCAACGCTTCTCCCATCCGTCTCGTCATTTACCCTGTTTACAGCCTCAATAGAAATAAGCCAAAATGTTTGCAGAAATGACTGATGCTGTTGCTGATAAAGGCACGGTCCATACTGAAATTTAGGTTTTCCAAAACAATCTTTTTTTGTTTTTGGAAGAAAAAAAAAAAATCTTGCAAACAGCGTTGTTTCTAGAAATGTATTATTCCACGCAGAAACGACCCAAAATGCAGAAGTAACCACGGCGGGCCCGCATGTGGAGCTGTAACGCTGCCATGAAAACACGGCGTGGAGCGTGTGCACAAAGCTGACATGCTGGCTACAAACTATAAACAGTTTTCTCCCACTTCCCCATCTAGTTCACATTTGTTCAGTCAAGTGTGTATTGTTCTGCTAATTGAAGTAACACGGTATAAAGGTTTTGCTGTAGTTGGACAACTAGTTACTCAAGCATCTGCAGCACAAACACAAGCATGGACTTTGCCTTTATTCTTATTGCAGTTTGGACATGCGTGGGTCGTAGGTTAGGTTAAAAGTAGGAGCAGTGATGTCGTCGTTTTCCAAAGGTTGTTGCCGTCAACACAAAAACAAAAAAGGTTGTTTTTTTTTTTACTCTGGAACTCATTTTAAAATACAGTTTTGTGTGTACGCAAGGCTAAAACAATAAAAGAAAAAAGGTTTGAAAATTCCTAAAACACTTCTTCAGAAGCCAACTTTTGCTTCTTCCAAGCAGACAATGTTCTTATTTACACACAAGGTTCTTATGTATTACTGCTCTTTGTTTAAAATTTGTATTTTAAATTTGAGCAACTGAGCACCTGCAGGAAATAATGCCTCTGCTATGATACTAAAAAAAATAAAAAATGATGATGCAACCCCAGTAGAAACAATTTTTTTTGTTATCATAATGCACAGTCGGTCACAGAAAACAAAAATAGTACATTTCTTCTCTCTCCCCCCCATTTGCCTGCAAAAATAAAATGCTACTTCAAGATGCATTCACCCTCAAATTATTTAGTGCAGTTTGGACTATTTTGTTTGGTCAATGTTGAGAGATTGTGATGCTTTTGAGAGTATGTTGCTGACAGCCAACTGTATTTGTTTCCTGTTATATAAAGATTACATGATAGGAAGCAAGTACTGCTGGTTCTCCAGTCGATGCTCAGGATCAAACTGAGGAAACCGTGCAGTTTGAACTTTAGCTGTGTGAAACAAAAGCTTGTTCTTGGATATTATAGATTAGAAAATTTACAGTTGATTGAACTAAAGCCATCTGTCCCTCAGCAGACCTTGATGGAGTAATAATAACAATAATAATAATAACTAGAAAGTTCCTGGAGAAACTTTGACGGGGCCTGCCACGGTGTGCGTCCGTGCTGAACCAAGATGGCTCCAAGAGCTGATCAGTTGCAGACAGGAATCATAAAGGGCTGGTCCTATACACGAGAGGAGTCCACCTCTGAAGTTTGACCTTTGT
>NC_051443.1:10076343-10185564 GCF_001649575.2 Kryptolebias marmoratus | reverse complement strand
TAAGGGTAACGGAAGAAGACCATATAATAAAGAGACACCTTATTCGGTGTAGAGTAATAGGTGCCTGCATGCATTGCATGAGGCAGTGCTTCGCAAGGCATTGTACTGCTCTCTATGCACTGCTGGCAGGCCCCAATAATAATAATAAACCAACGGTTGCTGAATGGCCAGTTGCAGCTTTACTGATGAAAATCTGTTCAGGATTACGCTCACGCTCTGTAAACACTTCCTAATGCTTTGTGGCAGCTTTAAAAAGTACGAAGCGGAAACAATAGAACCGGTCGGAGGAACACGATGAACTCAGCTCACGTTTGAACGGCGTTCGGGTGCTGGGGTTTCCAATTTTAAATCAAACCACTTCTGTTGTTATTTGGAGTCTGACAGCAGACAGATGTTTTGTTGGGTTATACTTTTTTTTTTAAATCCAACCTTATGTGATGTAAACACATACTGTTGTGAGTGGATTTGCCTTTCAGGAGACGCAGCAGTGTCCCACTGACTCTATGTGAGGGACACCTTGTGGGTCGCTGTGCTCATGCAGGGCACACAGAAGTGGTGATTCATCTTTAAAACCGAAGTGATTTAGCAAATTGAAGATGCTCTAGATATTCACTTGTTATGATAGTAGCTGCATATATAGGGAAACTGTTCCAGCAGGTATACAGACGTCAACAGCTGGATATTAAAACCCCTTTCCTCCAGCGAAGCTCTTAGAGAGGAGAGGGGGAGGAAGGCCCGAGCAAGTGACCATACCTGTTGCTCCGAGCGTCACTCAGTTGTGTATGTTAGCCACAACTGAAGAAATTTTAAAAAGTTCTTCATTGGTTGGTTGTACATTTTATTATCTCCTCCAAGGAGGTTATGTTTTTGGCAGCGTCTGTCTGTCTGTGTTCAAGATTACTCAAACAAATCATGAACAGATTTTCATGAAACGTCAAACACGAGCGATTACATTTAGGTGCTGATCTGGTCAAAGGTCGAGGTCACAGGTGATCCTGTGCTCGAACTCAGCAACTGTGTAGCGTAGGAATGTCAAAATGCATGGCTGGGCACCTCATGGGTCAAGGGTAATCACCACTGACTTCAAGGTCATTGGGTCACAGGTGACTCCTTTGTTAAAACCTCTATGCTGCAGCAGGTGAGCCCTTTGTTACCTCCGCCAAGGAGGTTATGTTTCGGTCGTGTTTGTCTCCCTGTCTGTTAGCAAGATTACATAAAAACTAATAATCAACAGATTTGGATGAATTTTCAGGAAATGTTGGGGTTGTCACAAAAAACAAGCAGTTGACTAAATTCTGGTTGTGATGCAGATCGCAATGTTTTTTTTATTTACGCTATCAAGCAGTCAGTCATGGCTTGTTAACCAGAGAAACACCACCCGTCTCTTTTTAAGGAAACTTTGTTTGGAAACAAACATTTGCAACAAGCTACAAGAGTTAGCTTGTTAGCAGGTGAAATAAATACAGCTTACTGCAGGCTCGCTACGGAAGCTAATAATAGCCTAGCTATTTAAATATTAACAGCTTGTCAGCTTCTTATTGTTACTTTACAAAGAGCTGAAGAGCAGAGAAAAAAAAAATGATACTCTGTGCAATAAGCACAATTACTTTAGAATTATAAATAAATTGATCTGGTGTTTAGTTTAGTTTGGTCTGTCACTTGTTTGTATCTTGTTGAGCTAATAAGGAAATAAGCAGTTTTTTGGAACAAGAAAACCTTATCTGTCTTTAAAAAGAAACACTTTGTTTTTAAAAAGGTACATTTTCTTAATGGGGAAATTTTAGCTCTCTAGTGAATAACATATTTAAAGAGAACTGCAGATAGTGTCATTAAACATGCTGCTCATGGTGAATTATGTCCATAATGTCCTCTCAACAATAAAAAAAAAAAAAAAAAAAAAAAATTAAAAATAGCCTCTGATTTTTTTGTGTTAAATTTAAAAACCACGTTACTTGCGAATAAATGTAAAAAAGAGCCTTGGGCTTGAAAATCATTGTAAATTTTTTTTTTACAAATAAAAGCAATTTGTTTAATATCTGTCCTGAAGGCAGGAAAAAGCGGACACTGATTATAAAATCTGACTGTCAACATGTTCACTTGTGTTCTGTCTACTTATTTATATTGGCGAATTAAAATGAAATTAAGTAAATAAATATTATATTATTTTACCTTTAATTTAAGCAATATGTGATAAGGTTTAGTGTAAAGTGGCAATAGTATTTGATTTCTGTTAAAAGGCAACTTAATCATGTTTACATTTTTTTTTGTTTTAATACCATAATGTCAAACTGTGGTATTTTTGCTCAAAGTTATCCATCATACCATCAGTATCTCATACTGGCCCATACTTAATAAAGCAAAAATAATAATAAATCAACCACCCAAGCCAAAAAAAGATCCACAATGCCTGTAACCTGACATCCTAATTACACATATTTGGTTCACTCTTCTTAAATGTTTCAACTGAAACAATATTTTTTTTCTCCTCATCACTGGAATATCCTGCCAACAGGAATGAAGCGTTGGCTCTGTTCAATTTTATAACTATGAAGCCATCATCTCTGCCTGCATTTGTTGTGTTAAGTTCTGTTCTTTTGAGATCTTCCTCTCCCAGTGACCCTATGGTAAGTTTACTGACTGGGGGGAAAAAAGCTGATTTTTGAGTGTTGATCGTCCATTTCTTTGACTTTTTTTGACAAAATCCAAGTCAAAGGAGCTGCAAGCTTTTACGAAACATATCAACTGAGTAATCAACATTAAGTTCACAACAAGTATCCTTCTTGGACTGTTGGGTACCCAATGAAAGAGATGGAAGCCTCAACACTGACGTCTACAGGAAACTAATATCTGCTGTTTGACTCTCACCACCTGCTGGAACACAAACAGTCAGCTATCAGAACTCCACAGCATCGAGCCGAACAGGTCCATACAAGGACAGACAGGAGGGACGAGGAACACAAACACATCAAGGAAGCACCCAGAGTCTGTGGATACCCTAACTGGGCTCACTTAGCCGTTCCATACGTGGCTGGAGAACCTGAAAGCCTCAAAATGAGTTTTTTCGAAGCACAATATTCCAGTGCGTTTCAAACTAAAGAACACTCTCAGACAGAGACACGTAACAGAAATGCCAGGTCGTCAGGTCAAGCCTCAGCAGCTCATCATCTGAAAGACAGGGGACACCGAGGACAGCTGTGTGCACATTTTAGACAGGTGGGACAGGTGGTTTGAAAGGAGTGGAAAAAAGCCATCTATAATAATCACGAAAAAGCCAACATTAAACAGAATAAACCGCACTGCTCGGAACTATAGCCGTCAAAAATGCTATGTCTAAGTTTGGTTTCAGCTCCTCGACACGTTCGAAACTTGATCTTAATAAGAGACAAACTTCCATGAATTGTTATTTATGAAACAACCGAAGTCACCAATGAGTCACAAGAGCTGGTTTTACAGCTTCTATAAAAGTTCCGCCAACGATACATTACACCTGAAAAACATTTTAAGTCTTACTCACAGCTGAGCTACTACTTCCACTAGTTTACGGCCAAACAGCTAGACTGTTACATTTGTGGGCTGGAAAAGACGAGAGCTCCGATGGGTTGTCTCACACCTGAGCGTTCAACCTTCAGCTTCTGACAACACATTTTTGTTCACATAATAAAAGCAGAATTTGATGGGCGGCATCTTTACTTTTAGGAAAAAAAAGACTAAATGCAAAACCAAAAACAGTAATAATTTGACAAGCTTTCAGCACTAAACATAAATCCCGCAAACTGAGAAACGATTGAAAGCGATTTATCTGGAACAGCTGCAAGTTTGTACGTAGCTGCAAGTGCTTCGGTTATCTATACGCAGCATCTCGGTCCCACCCAGGAAAGCAGCGAGGAAATAATGATCGACTCGACCCAGTCCGCAGCTTTAGGGTCGGTGCAGAATACACACACCAGATAATAGTGAAACTTAGAACTGCAGCCACATAAACAGAAATGTTCAGATGTGTAAACTGTAAATAAACAGAACGCAATTACTTGCAAATCTCATAAACCGATATTTTATTCACAACAGAACATGGTAAACATATCAAATGTTTACACTAAGAAACCCTGCAATTTCTTGGAAAAAATAAGGTAATGGCAGCAACACATCTCAAAACGTCGGGTCAGGACCATGTTTCCAACTGTGAAGTATCTCCTCGTCTTTTAACGACAACCTGTAAACATCCAGGAACTGAGGAACATTGTCCTATTTGTTTTGGATGGATTCTAGCTGTTTCAATGTTCTGAGTCTTCTTTACTAGATTTTTTGTTTCATAATGAAGCAAATGTTTTCTTTTTTTTGCTGGTGAGGTCTGAACAAAACCTGCAGGCAGGTCAGTTCAGCACCTGGACTCTCCTACTACGAAGCCACGCTGTTGTAATGGATGCAGTAAGCAGTTTAGCATTGTCTTAGTGAAATGTGCAAGGCCTTCCCTAAAAACAGAAAACATCTGGATGGGAGCAGAAGTTCTTGTAAACCTCTATATACTTTCCTGCCTTTCCAGATGTGTAAGCTGCCCTTGCCATAGGCACTAATGTACCCCCATATCATCAGAGAGGCAGGCTTTTGAACTGAGTGCTGAAAACAGGCTGAATGGTTCGTCTTCTCTTTAGTACAGAGGACGTGACATTCGTGGATTCCAAAAAAAAATTTCAAGTTTTGTTACATGTGAACACAGAGCAATGTTCTGCTTTGCCTCAGTCCTTTTTAAATGATCTATGGCCCAGAGAAGACCGCAGTGTTTCTGGATGGTTCACATCTGGCTTCTTCTTTGGACGATAAAGCTTTAAGCAGCATGGCATGGTCAACGGTGTTTACAGACAGTTATTAGTGGAAATGTTCCTGAGTCCATGCAATGACGTCCGTAACAGAATCAGAGCTGTTTTAAAAGCAGCTGAAGATGATTAAAACTACAATTTCTTAGTTTAAACATTCGCTATATATCTGGTATGGTCCACTGAAAATAAAATATGAGTTCATGAGATTTGCAAAATTTGCATTCTGTTTTTATTTATATTTTACACAAAATTCCAGCTTTTTCAGAGAGTTGTATTATTGTTTTAGGGCTGTATAATACTTGCAAAAATGACGTGGCGTGAATTGAGATAATGGATACCCTTCGTCTTTTAATAACTTTGCTTGTAAAAACAAAAGCAATGTCTAGACTGAAAAAAACTGTAAATTGGGCAGAGAAAATGGTGAACGTAGATTATGCTTTTGAGTGGAAACATTGCTGTTTATCTTGTGATCATCTTAGGAGAAAGGAACTAAGTGATTAAATAATGACATACACAAAACATTGTGACTTTAGCAACTCTATAGAAAGTTCCCCGACTTAAAAAAAGGCATTTAGCCATCAGGAAATTTTAGATTTTACTGTCAAAAATATATGGTTTGTTTACATTGTTTTCACAGCTTTTGGTTGAAACTGACAGAGAACATTAACTAGTGTAAATCACAATCAAAACATCTATTTAACAAAAGGATAGAGATTCTTATCAAATCATTTCCCGACTGATTGATATCAGGACCTCTGAGCAGACGTAAACTTCACAATTTCTGTTTTACATCAGTCATCATAATACAGCTGCTTTTAAAGAGTCAAAAGTGCACCAAGAGAAGGCTCTGTGACATACGTCTGTCAGAGATTAGACTAGTTGAGCCACCAGACTGCACTTATTAAAATAAAGTTGATTTTACTCCACCACTCTTTGTATACTAACGTATACACATGTGCAGCATGTTTACAGGAGCTGCTCCTCTCACACAGCCTCTGAAGGAGAGAGATTGTCCTGCCTTATAAGAACATTAATAATTAAGCTCTGGAACCCAGTGCTGGTCGAACCAACCCCATCTAGGGCCCTGTTCACACTTGGCATCAACATCCGCTTTTGGTGATTCGATTGCAACTGGACAGCTCTGATTGAGCGCGTTCACACCTGGCAGTTAAACGTGCACGCCGCAAAATGTATTCGCTGTCAATTATCCAAATACACGTGCAGCAATGTCACACAGGGAGCAACAAACAGGGCGTCAGCCGGTCCTGTTGGATACACAGGTGTGTAAAAACATTGGCGCTGTTTAATTAGGCGAGTGTAATGCAACATAATGCTGCTCAGACTGTTCTGTGATTGACACGGCACATTGTAGTTTACAGCGACTGCAGTGGTCCAACCAGCTCTAAAAACAATCAGAACAAAAACTAAAGAGAAACTCACCACACTGCTTCCTGTAATCCACTCTGATGGATAAAATCCCAACAAAACCGACACTTTTACTCAAAATAATTCAAACAGGTTTTTTTGTTTGTTTGTTTTTACAACTTTTAGCCATAATTTACCAACTAAAAATGCTGCATCTCCACAGTATTCCCAAGGATTGCTCTTTACTTAGCCTAAATCAGCCAGTAGTGAGTTAACTGTTTTCCTGACATTGAGACATTTAGGCCTCAGTAGGTGTTTCTACAGTGGGGCTCAGGAAGTAATGTGTTCAGACCAAGGCTGCTCGATATTAAAAACATCTTGTCATGTGCGATACGGTTATCACTATCCTCTAAACCAAATGTGAACATCAAGGTTAGTGAGTCTCTTGGATTGATCAAATATATCATTAGCAGAACATCATGAATGTGTGGTACTTAAATGATCCGTGATTTCCTGCGGTCCTTAGCAACACTGTTATTGTGATGACAATAAATTTGCAGAATATTGTACAGCCGTAGTTCAGACTGTTGACAAGGTGCATTGAGGCTGTTCACACCTGTATTCAGAGCTATCCAAATCCATTATAGTTGACAGATGTTAAAGCCAGATGTGAATAGGGTCTAGGCTAACAGCTGACTGAAGGTAGGGTACGATCACTAGTTCCAAAGTAGATTATAATTCTACCTCTTCTTATTTAAAAAAAAAAACATAATATCAAATCAATTAAATCTTAATGGTTCTGGGGGAAAAAGTGTACCAGTAGTATCTTGTTTGTCAAACGTTAGCTCACAGAGACGGGTTCTCTGCTGATGTTAAGCATCACAAAGTTGTCTCTCATTCATGTAGCTGCGCGACGAAAATTGCGTCATTTTTCTCTCGTACCAGCTTCGTCCACGGCTCTGTGAGACAAGGCCCTGGCCAAACGTTTTCTCACAGGGGTTTGCACCAAGTGTCGTGTGATTGGTCAGAAGTTGTTGTTTATGCGGGTCATTTTGCTTCTGCTGCTCTGATGAGATTAAGCTTTTCGAGGCTGTTAGAAAATACAGCCGACTTTACAACTGTTCCAGCAAAACGTTGAAACTTATGAACTTAAAGAGACCGCGGAGACACAGGTGGCTCTTGGTGGCTGGGAGGAAGTGCACCTCGGCCGGGCAGCGTAGGGACACGTTCCCTTCGTTCGCTCATTATTAGTGACCGTCAAACTTCTAAATGCCAATCGGCGTGCACAGTCTCAGTCTGTTTAATAAACATGTCTGGTCGAGGTAAGGGAAGCAAAAGTCTGTACAGCATGCCTACGCAATGCCAATTACTGAAAAAAAAGTATTTTGGTTTAACTAATTAGCCAGACAATTCATGAGCTTACCTATAGCGTCCAGTGTTATTTAGTTTTGAATACTTAGCATGGAAAGTAAGTAAAGTTCATATAGCACCTTGCGCAGAGCAAAAAACAGTACACAGGTACAACAAAAAGTAAAAATAGAAAGGAAAAATGGCTCATGGTTATAATGAAAAGTCCTATTTTTTAATTTAAGTTCTTTATTTAAAGTTGTGAAACTTGGTTTTCTGTTTACGATGATAAATGGGGCAAACTTTAATTACTGGTAACAAAATTAGCCTCTTAAAAAGGTGGAAAAAAAACAACCATTAATGAGGACAGGAAAAGGAGTTTTATCATATTCAAATTCATTATCAGTGTAGTAATTTGCTTAGTGTTTTAAGATACAAAAGGCAAAAATAAGTTGGAACTATTTTTCTGTTTTTAGCTGAAAAATCACCTTCTAAAAACTGGACAGCTCAGACAGGAGATAATTTATTATTATTATTATTGTTAATACAATTAGTTCCCCCCGTCCCTGAGAGCATCACACAGACAGTCTGTATCAGTGATGGAGCACAGCCTCCTCCACGAGGCCACCGGCCCTGTTTGGGATCTTTGTAACAATTAAAGGAAGTTTGATCATTCAAATACCCCTCGTTTTTTTATATTTAAGCATGAACGAGGTCTGCCAAAGCAGGAAGACCGGGATGGTTTGAAACTCGCAGCTGCGGGGTCCTTCTCCTGACAACATGGAGGAAAGTTCAGCCCTGTCCTCCTCTTCCATTCCCACATGTGTCCGGATCTGACTACAAAGCTTCCAGGAAGGACAGCGACACGAAAACAAAGCTCTGCAGCTCGGGCGCATGTGTTGAACCGGCCGATTCTCCCCTCCACACGTCCCTCCAGCCTTTCCCCACAGAAACCCACAAAGCCGTGAGGTCCGCAGCCGCTTTCACCGACAAACAGTTAAACGAGACCGAGTCATGTTTTCAAACGAGCTCGGGCGGGAGAAGTTGACGTCTGAGCACGGGCTAGCGTTAGCCTAGCCTGCGAGGGGCTCTCCGAATCCCCGAAACAACAGGAGACGTAAACAAATATGGACACCTCCAGAAACACAAAGCACCACGCCGAGCGGCGAGGCTCACAGGTCCCGACACAATGAATGTTTCGAGCCCGAGTCCCAGTGGCGCGAACTGGCCGTTACCCAGAGCGTGCTAGCTTGGAAGCTACTCGTACGCTGCCAGCGCCTGGGTGCCTTGTTGTTTATTTCAGAGACCTTGGGGAAAAAACGCCACTAAAACGCTCCTTCGTCCCGGCGGCGACGAGCCTCTCACCCGAACGGACACAGGGGTGGGAATCGCACGAGCTGGAACCGCGAGGCTCCCGCGCCTGTGTTTTGTTTCTGTCCCGCAGCTAACACGAGCTAACCCAGCAACAAGCCGCCTGGGCAGCAGTGACAGCAGGCCACGAGTCAACACAGGCTGCTCATCCTTTCTTTTCCTGCCGACAGCCCTCGGACCGACGCCGGCTGCGCCCGCCGGCCGCGCGCTGCTTCCGTACCCGGGACGGAGCGCCGGGATTCGCGTCCGGCCTCCCCCCCGCGCCCCTCGGCGAAGTGTTTGTAACAAAAACATGAAACCTCTGCTTACCTGCACATGATCCGCCATTTTTCTCCATTTCATGCACCTCTCACTCCCCCGCTTATGGGTATGAACGGAGGCAACAGCGCCCCTGCTGGCGGAGGCCCGGAATTGCTCTTGATTTATGTCAGCAGCAGAGTGTAACGCGATGCAATGCAATCAGCACAAAAATGAGTAAGGCTTCAAAACTGAGCACAAAAGCAGCTGGCAGAAATGAAAACAAACGACACGACTTGTCAACAGACTTTCCCTTCAGACTAACAACAAAACAATAACAAGCATAGCCAAATGTGGGGTTCCACTTGTGACACAAATGTTAAGTTGGACGACACTTGTGCAGTTTGTAAGTTGTCCTCCAAATTCCCATTTAGCTGCTGACGAAGGCTCACAGAGTTTCTCAGAGTTCCAGAAAGTCCTGAGTAAGTTAACCCCGGGTTTAGGGAACATCGGAGTCTGGGAACTTAACTTGTTCGCTGTCAGGTTTTCTATAAAAAACATTGAGTTGGCCATTTTGAAACAATTCAACTCGTGTCAAAGCAGAATGACTTCATGATCCACATTCATTCATTTAGTCTTTTATTTCCCAGAAGAAATAAGATTGTGCCAACCATTGACCCCTCTTACCTGTGAACATCCACCCACCTTAATTAGCCTTTCAGTAACAGACTTTCTAGCTCCACTTTCCTGATTTTGAGGTTCAAATACATTGTGCTAAAACAATATTTTGTTGGGGGTTTAGGTTTCTATGCTAAAAAAGCCACTGAATTAATGTATATTGTGCAATAAAAAATCATGTCTCACCTTGCTGAATTAGTTTTATACTTCATTTTTAGCTGGATCCAAGTTTGCTTCTCACCTAATGGACCTTTTTTATTCAATCCAAAACTTTTTCACCTGTGCTACATATTGGCAAGTGCAGATAAATGTAAAACCAATGAAAAAGTGCATTAAGACCTTCTCATTGACTCAGGCAGCCACTCTCTCCTTGGCTGCTGCTGCCATGTATTTTCATTTTAATTTATTTTTTTTACAAAATATGTGACCCTATATTCTTTATAAACTCGCAGGAGGACCTCCTGCTCCAGTGGCATAACAATACCTATTTCTTTTGTTTAGTTTTTTTGTTTGTTTGTTTTTGGTCCTGCAGTTTTCATGGTGAATCAGGGTTAAGATACTCAGAGTTGAATGAGCTCATTGTAATCAGCCATTTTGGAACAGGAAACTAAGAGTTTCCTCACTCGGACTCGGTCAACTCGGACTTTCCGGATAGAGTCAGAGTTTTAGACCCTCCTATCTGGAATACTCTCCAGAATTAGAGTTTGAGGGCTTTCTTATAGTGACTGTCCTGTTGTTTAGTGGCTGATGTTTGACTTCCTGTCCCTGTTCTTGTATTGAGCCATGTGTGTTTTAGCTGCTATGATGCCTGACGTGTAGAAGTTATTGCCGGTAGCTGAATGATGTTGTCCCTGTCTCATGAGCTGGACTGTTGGGACAACCACTCCGGATGAGTCCCGTCCAGAAGCACAGCTGGTTTATTCGTGCTGCTAGACGTTCCTGGAGAGCAGTCAGCTTCTTTAGCCAGGGCCGGGCATCATGATTCCCACCTACTGGCTGTGTAGGTGCTGCTGTCCACCTTTTCACACCTGCAACTCAGTTTTGGATGTCTACCACTGCCATGGGTATTAGTTTTTGTTCTGGGAGACCGCTGCGGTCAGCTTTTAGATCTTCTAGCCACGGGGGACTGGTGTTATATGATGCTTCCTCCCCAAGTAGCCCTGGGTAAGTCTCCTCTCATGTTATTCCCCTGATGTTGAGAATATATTTTTGGGTAGTGCGTTGGAGAACAGTTTTGTTTTTCCTCCCTGCTTCTGCTTTTCTCATGTACCTCTTCAGGCAGGTAGCCAGAGCCGTGAGATGTTTTTTCAGCGTTCCCTAGAGCCCCGTGTATTTACAAGTCATGTAGTTCCTTGGATGTTGTTTCTTCATTACACCTTTCTGACCACTAGCTGATTTCTGTTGCCTTGATCTTAGCTTCTAGCCTCCTCCTCCATGGGGTACAAGGCTCCTTATGGCTTGTGGTCTTTATCTTGTAGCCAACCACCATGAGGATCACTGTGGCTGTGATGTATATCAGCTGACTGGCTTCGGTGATGGTTCCAGCAGTGTACCTTATCAAATCCTTGCAGTGACAGCAAATTCATCCCACGCCCATCGGATTGATGGATAAAACATTGTTTCCGAGTCAGTGTAGGCATTGGGTTTGGAAGTTTCTATCTTCTGCAAATGGCCTGTTTCAGTGAGCCTGCTTGGCATTAAACCCTCATCCATGAATGTATCATCCCCCAACATCTGACACACAACTTATTGGGCAACATTTAAGCATATTTTAGTGTCACTTTTATGTCTCAATATGTACTGAAGATCAGATGACCAGGATTCGAACCACTGACCTTCTATAACCACAGTTTCAACTTGTCACACACATATTTGGACTGTTAGACTGACAGAGAGATGGCTTAGAAGCAAGAACACAATAAAGAGTTAGATTAAAAAAAATCTGAATTCAAAATGACATGTTGACTGTTTATTTTTTTACAGTCTAATTTGTGCTGTTTTAATCTTACTGTTAAAGTTTTAAGTAAGCGATTGTGACCGTAACTATCAGCTTGGTGTAGTTCGTGCCATGGCCACTGGATGGCAGCAAAGATTCGTGATTCTAAATCTTCCTCTCACAAATTTCAAAGTAAAACTACCAGAAAAAGGCTGAAGGAAACAAACCTAATTCCAGAGCAGACAATTGTCAATATGATAGAAGTAAAAGCAAGATTACTTTAACTTGAGAAGTGCCTAATGTTTGCAAATCTTTATTTACACATAGGAATATTTTTATGCCTGTATGATTCACAGGTCAGAGTAAAGTAACATTCCTCTGTCAAATGTAAAAAGTGAACAAAAAGATGGGTGAAAAACCAAACAAAATTCAAAGAATAACTTTGAAACCCCTTTAAAAGACAGCACGTCTGTGAATTTCTCTGAGGCCAGACTCCAGACTTGCTCACGTAACGCTGCTGCTCTCTGTTTTTACTGGCAAAATCCTGCTAAGGTCACACCGCTCAGGCTTTTAACGGCAGACTCCGTAAAATGTAAGACAAACAGCTTTGTGCTCAGACACTTCGGCTGATCCCTCATCAGTCAGACGTGGTCTGGAGCTGCTCTTTCAGCTGACTGGATGCCTTCCTGCTGTCTTTGCGTTGCTCCGATATGTTTAACATTTCATCATCACAAAGAGCCCTCTTCACTGCACTCAGTCGCTGTTTGAGGTAAAGCTGCATCTAAATCTGCTCTTTGATGTTTTACTCACAATACTCCACTGGTACTCTGCGCTGGCACAGGGACTCTCGAAGCACACACAGCGTGCACACACTGCCACTCTCAACACACTTTAATTAACCTCAAAGCCAACCACAGGTGTAAAGTACTTTTTTTTTTTTTTTTGGTGTACAGTTCAAAGAAGAAAAGGCTGCAGGGGGCAGGGTTGCTTCAGACATCAGCGTTTCCAACCTCTTGTGCACAGACATACGCAGCAAGATCAACACATGTTCTATATGAATGTTGCCAATTACGGTCCCATCTCCCAAACACAAATTCCTGGTTTTCACCTCATGTCTGTGCAGGTGTATATTAGCGCTCTTGCTGGGTAATTCATTAAAGAACAGAGGCTCTCTGCAGAACAACAACAAACAAAAAAAGCAGGAGGATGCTCTGACATGACGGCAGTCTGGAGATTAAAGTCAGTGCTTGTCTTCCTGTGATGTTTGGACGCCGTTTGTGTGGAATGACGAAGCGGAAGGGCTCCTTTAAAAAAGATGCAATCGGTGCCGGAGACGAAAGGAAGATGATGAGTAAATATAAAGAGGAAATGAAAGTGAATAATGTCAAAAGAGAAATCACAAGTAGACAGAGAGAGAGGCCACAGGTGGCTCCAACAACTCCATCAGGCGGAGCAGATGTGGTCGTCGTCCTCCATCCCTGGCCTAAAAGGACTCCTCGTCCGGGGCAACACCGTCACTGTGAGCAAGAGGGAACCGAAAACACACACAAAAAAAAAAAGACAGGAAAAACACAAAGCAACAACAAAAAGAGACAAAATCATCACAAAAGGCACAAAAGACTAAAGAAGACATTTAACTACAGAAAGCAACAAAAGAGACATCAAACAAACACACACACACAAAAAGAAAACAATCAAAACAAACACTGTAACAAAAAGAAACAAAACAGGCATAAACACCAAACAAACACAAAGAGATAGAAACTCAAAACAACTTGAGACTGAACCAAAAACAAACAAACAAAAAAAAACTACACAAAAAGGGAACACAAACAACTTCAAAACAACTACAAAGATAGAAAATCGTCTTCACAGAGGTGCAGTTTTACCCCCAAGAAAACTTTTCTTTTTTTTGTTTGTTTTTTAATCACTAAGAACTGAAATAGAAAAAAAAAAAAGCCTAAAGTTCTCAAAAAAACGGAGCCTCTCTACAAAAGCATTTCCACAACACGGAGAATTCCCTGATAACTTCAAAAGCAGACAAAATTTAGAGTCGGATTTTATTTGAGCACATTTTCGCTTCACAGACACATCAGGACCAGATGGACAGTGAGGGTGGATTTGTCTAATTCTGCCCCTTTAATTATTGTGCCTTCATCAGGACAGTGTGTGTGTGTGTGTGTGTGTGTGTGTGTGGGGGGGGGCATGTAACAAACAAATCATAATTAATAATTTATTAGACGTACGAAACAAAGGGATAAATACAACACTTTGAGAGTTGTTGATGTAGTTCCTTGTTGTGGCATCATTCAGGGTACTGTCCGAGGTCCTGTTCTGTTTGCTTCCCCCCACGTGAATGTTGCAGCGTTCAAAGACATCCTTCACCACCCTCAGAGCTGTTTCATTTCAGGGAAAACGTCACAAAACGTAGCACTCTAAACAATTGTTTCAATTTTGGGACGGAGAACTTTCCACAGTTTAAAACTGACACAAAAAGCCCTGTGTTTTTCCCCCGAAGGCGAGAAATTGTTTTCTCTTTCTGAAACTCGAGTGGAGCTCCCTCTGGGCTTAAACCAGCAGATAAATTGTTTGGTTTGGAGCCGTTTCTGCCAACCAAGGAACATCCTGTCTGTGCTTCCTCCTCCCCGGTGGAAGAAGGAAGGCTTCCCCCCCCAGAGGTCTGGTATTGTTTCTGAACGCTGACCACCTGTCAGACACCGTGGCATCAGCAGACTTGACCGGGCTGCTGCAGCAGATCAGAGACCTGGATCGGTTCTTTGCTTCAGGCTGAAACCGAAAGACGGCTGTACTTTCTTAACATTATCTTCAGCTTCCTGTTCAACGTAATCTGTGAAGGCAAAGACGTGCACGCTCAGCTGTTTAAATATATGAAATTATAGTATTTCATTGTCTACTTTTTCTGTGCTTTCAGCTCAAAAAGATTGCTCAGACTTTGCATGAACATATATGAGCAGCTCAGATGTCTGTAGTTTATTGCAGCTCAGAAAGCTGCAATAAACTACAAACATGACAGATGTGAAAATGTAAACACTTAAAAACTGCTGGGTTATTTTGACAACTCAGTTGCTGGGTAAAAGCTGATGGGTGGGTTAAGTTGGTTTGACCAAATATTAGGTCAAAACAATTGACTCAGTGTTTGGGTCGTGTCGTGCTTCACAGTCGGCCATTTTAAGCCAAAAGTTTACCAAATCAGAGCTGACTGAGCTTCTTCTTAGGGTGTATTAATTAAAGCTAAGATGGTAAAAACAACCTGCAAGAAGAGGTTTGTTCAGAATTTCTGTTTGCACTATAGACAGTGAGTTAGGTTTACTAAAATAACATTAGCTAGCTGTTGCTAATAGCTGTAAGCACCAGCAAGCCAGCACCAAAAACCCAGTTTGTATTTATCTCATAACCAAGATTTTAGATTGTTCTTTTTTAGCTTTAATAGCTTTAACTCAACAAATTATTGTATTTTTTGGACTATAAGGCACACTTAAAAGCCTTCAATTTTCTCAAAAAACGACAGTGGGCCTTATAATCTGGAGCGCCTTATATATGTAAGAAGTCATAATGTTTTAGTATTACTTTGGTAAATTACAAAGCTGCACCGCTCGCAGCATTAAGGCTCAGTTATAGTTGCGCTTTGCGTCGCGCAGGCGTTTATACTTGACGCTTACGTCGGTGCAGTATTCTCCGAAAAGACAGGGGGCAGTTTTGTTTCGCCTAAAGCACCTTATAGTCAATGTGCGCTTTCATTGACAGTGCGCCTTCTAATCCAGTGCACCCTATAGTGCGGAAAATACGGTAATTTTTTTTGAGCCAATTTTTGGGTGAAAAAACAAAAAAGAAATAAACAAAACAGTATGATGGTGGATCAAACCATTAACCCATCCCTACAGAGTTAAAAGTATTCAGGGTTGGCTCGGTCCAAATTTTACCCTGCTTGGTTTACAAATTGGGTTGTTTTTAACCCAGCAGTTTTTAGTGTGTTCAGTAATCCGTCACTTCAGTCACTGTTCCTGCTGCAGAGCTGCAGCTGAGGGGGAATTATGCGCATGTGTGTGCTGCGTGTAACACATATATACAGTATATATATGAGTGAGTCTCAGAGTCGACACACTCTGACCTGAAAGTCTTGTAACAATCAGAGAGACTTCTGGTTAAATATTTTCTCAGCTGAGTGAGCTTGATGTCTAATAGGAGTTCCGCAGACTTCCTACTCCACGGCAATAGGCATCAGATTTTAGCAGACTCTGTGTAGGCGTTCACGTGTGGTACAACAATAGGAAACTCAAGTCTCACAATGGATGACAGCTTCCAACGGCAGGAAAGCCACAAAGTGGTAACACGCATAAAAACTCTGATGGGTGCAAATGCAGCTGCCACCCAAATTTCCGACAATTATCAACTTTTTCTCTATACAGACCAAAAAATAATTTGGAACTTACTTTTGCAATCATCTAAGATGATGGCAATGTGTCTCGGTTTTGAAGTATAAAGTGTGCAAAAAGTGTAAAGAGAATTTAAAATTGAAAGAAAACTTTTAAGCTGCTGCCAGTGGCTCATTAGCGTCACTGTGGGAGCCGCACACTTGTGTCTCTCACTCCCAACTCTTAATGAGAGGAGCAGGCAGAAATGCAAGACAGAAACACAATTAAACATATAAACCCGCAGCGATCAAGACCAAAAATGTAGATTTAAAATGTAAAAATGACTAGATCGCATGATATATCGCAGTACAGTGGTGTCCAGTCCTGATTCTGGAGGGGTTTCTCTGCTTTGACACAACTGATTTAAATGACTGAGTGATTACCAGGTTTCTGTAGAACTTAAAGACCTGCTGAAGAACAGGGAAACATCTAAAACATGCAGAATTGTGGCCCTCCAGGACCAGGATTGAGCACCACTGCTGTAGTACACAGAATCTGCTAAGTAGTCTATGTAGCATATCGTTTGTCATAATATACTTCAACCATCGTGTCCACCCGCCACCCAGTGGCCCTGAGCTCCTAATACATGCCTGGATCTTTGCTAAATCTATTTGTACACTGAGTTGCACCACAGCTTTTCCCGCATTGTCTTCGTTTTGGTGTTGTTCCATGAGTCTGAAATCTTGAGAAAGTGGCTTCAGCTAGAACTAACAAGAACCTTCGGATTAGAGTCAAGAACCAAGAAAAAATGTCCTGTGGTTCTGCTCCGCTCCGGAAAAGACAAAAAGCAAAATAAAATAAAAAATACATGTAGTTTGTTGTAGGAGTAAATCAAAGCGTTAAATATCATTGCAGTCCCATGCAGCAGTTTGTGTTTTCCATCAGCCCCTCCTGCTTTTTCACGTTTTGCTCCGTTTGTCATAAAGCCAGAAGTGGCAGTGCCCTCTTGGCTTGTGCTAACTTTCAGCCAATCGGCACGAGGCGCACAGCGAGCGCGCCGTAATCTCTCACGGCTCTGCAGCAGTAGCGTCTCGGAAGGCTGCGTGCAAGCCGCTTTTAATTCCCACAGTTCTTCGCTGTGGGAGGGGAGATACCGGCGCGCGGCACGACACCTCGTCGTAATGCCGGTTCACGGGAAGTTAGAGCGATCCCTGGGGTCATTTTAAATAATAAGTCTCTACATCTCTTTGTGGTAAACCAAATAAGAGTCGACCAGACCTTTCTTTGTATTTACCAAACCAATGCGAGCACGGTGACACAAAACTAAAACCAACACGTTTTCAGGACTCCATAGGCCAAACAGCCCTTTTCAAAGGACCCCATTTTTTGTTTAAAATTCTGCAGGATCACACCTGCATCACTCCGTGGCTCATTAGTTGCTTTAATTCAGCATTAACATGCAGAGCCCGAAGCTCTCTGATGAGGTGGATCAACCAGAACAGACAAGCCGAAATTTATAAGCCTAACACCTGACTTCTGAGATACTGCTAAACCTAACCTCATTAATTAAACCTCCAAACTGGAACGGGTGAAAACAATATTCCTATTAAATGAACTTGCTTTAAAAAAAAAAAAAAAGACACCCATCCAATTATGTGTTTCTTCCCGGCTGTGAGTCGGTCAAAGCTGGATTTTTAAAAATTCTATTAGATGATAATGTCAAAGTGAAGCCTGAACTTTTCCAGACACAGTCTTCTGTAGCTAAGATTTAATCAGCAGGAAAAACTACGTCCATGTGATGAGAGCACAAGTACACATATTTGGCCTACTCCATTAGTCAGCTAAAGCTTGAAAGGAAATATGTTTATGTAAAGTTTAACTTGGACATTAACATTTAAATTAGGAGTCTTAAATTTTAGAATAAACAAATGGTTTGAATTAAAGGTTCTACAGTCTTTAAGGAGGCCAAAGACAACAAAACTACTGTTTTTTTGTTTTTGCTCAGTGAGGTTCTGATGGTAAAGAAAGAGGTTCATGGTGCTTTATGTATTTCACAGATCATTGATGGTCCTTTACTGAGAAAAACCGCAGCAGGTGAAAAGTTGAGGACTCAAATTCAGACAATAGGGAAGTTTTGCTGCCAATAAAAGTAAGTATTCTTTTTTTTTTTTTTAAATACAACACACAAACATTCATGGAGGCAAAGCTGAAGAGACATGAAGGAAAACTGGCTGTATGTACACAGAATGACCACACGGAGCAGGTGTGCTGATTACAAACCTGGGTCAGGCGGGACAAGGGAGCAGGAAAAGCGTTACACGCGTGACGGCGGACCGATTGATGTGTAACAGAGTGCCTTTATTCTGCAAAAACAGAAATCAGCTCGTTGAGTAAATCTTTTAACATAAAATCGAGAGGAAAACAACTGTAAAGTTGCCTTACTTCTTTAACAGGAAGGCTAAAAACGATTAGCATTTAGACTAGCAACAGCTAACAGTAACTTCTAACACACAGAACAATCTCAAAATACAATCTATGCCAATTAAACATTGTCCTGAACTTACAAACACTTCTAACAATGTTACCTATCTCATGCTTGTGCACTTAACCCACCTGGGAAAACAGAAATTAGCTTGTTGAGTAATGGCCGCACCGTGCTGACTTATCTATACAGCTTAGCTTGAAGCATGGGAAGTTAGTCTCTTTCTTGTGCGCCACTACTGCCCTCTTCTGGTGGAAAGTGGTATAGCACCAGAAATTACTGTTAAGTAATACGTAATAAGTAAATGTGAGTGAGTGCCACACAACAAGAAACAACCAAAACACAGGTAATGAAATGAAAAGTTGTTGGGGGGGGTGCCTTTTAACAGTCAAATAGTCCTGGGTGCCACAAAAGCAAAACAGACAAGGTACTGAAAAAAAAACAACAAAAAAACAAAGCAGAACAGGGATTCAAAAACTACTAAATTTAACCCGAAACTGAGAAAACTACCATGTTTAGGTTCCACTGGTCTTTTGCAACTTCTTCAAAAAGACTGCTTTGTGATTAAGGATGTTCTGTTGGTCTGTGATGAGGTTAATGATTTAGGCGACTCTGGAAGTTTCCTTTAGAACAGGTGTGGCCAATCCTGGTCCTCAATGGCCACTATCCTGCATGTTTTCCTTGTTTCCCTGCTCCAACACACCTGATTCGGTGGTTAAATCACCTCTTCATGTTCTGCAGGAGCCTGTTAATCACCCATGGATTCAAATCAAGTGTGTTGGAACAGAGAAACAAGTAACATGCAGGATGGTGGCCCTCGAGGACCAGGGTTGGACACCCCTGCTTTAGAATAATGCACTCAGCAGAAAGATTCATCATTGAAGAAACAAACAAGTATTTTTTAAAACGTGTTTCAGTCAGTGAGGAGACAGTGAGGGGGTATGATGTTCAGGTAACGCATAGATGAAGTGGTCAGGTATGACATTTAAATGGGTCTTTAAGGGGATTTCAAAGATCTTCTGGAGTTTAAACTGTAACAACGGCGCTTCCTGATCATAGGAACATTTTCATTGTTCTTTAACTATTTTAAGCAGTTCCCCTTCCTTTTTGTTTTGTACGGTAGGAACTGTTCGATTGGCTTCTTCATCGGTCCAGACTGTTTGGATTGGCTTAGCAAGTTAACTCACCCATTAAAAATAGCACTCATACCATTAGCTTTCTTCATATTAGAAACAACAGCTTCTCAAAAGTTTTTAGGACTTGAGCTAAGGGCTTACACCATTATAGTAGAGCTTTTTCTATCTTCAGCCATCATTTTATTAAAAGTAAATTGTGCTTCCGTGTGAACAAACCAAGCTGCGATTGTTGACTCCCAGAACTTTGGTAGTTTGAGCGAAAATACTGCTTGCTGTTATTTCTGCAGACTCTAAATGTCCAAGCAACAAGTGGCAGGGTCATCCATGTGTGGAGCAATCGGAAAGGATGATGAAGGCTTTTTCTTTTTGACACAGCCGTGTGTGTTTATTTATTTTTTATTTCTTCTCCACATGAGACCAGCTCTGAGCACACGTTTGGGAGAATCTGGGTATGTTTTTTGCTGATTTTCTTATTGTTTTTTTTTTTTTCTTGTTGGGTTTTCATTTCTATGTGCAAGATTGTGTTTTTGTTGCTCTTGTAAGTGGGTTTTAATTCTTGTGAATCTATAGCTCTGTTCGTGGTTCCTGTGTGCTCAGTCTGGTTTCATGGTTCGTGTTTCTATGGGTTCTGTCCCCTTCGTGTCATTCTTGAGTTTTATGTTTCTGTGTGTTTCTGGAGTTTAGTTCTCTTTGTGGCCTTTTGTCTATCATAGTTTCTGTCTGCTTTGTGACATCTGTAGTTTCATGAGTTCTGTGTTCATGTGTTTCTTTTACTTTATTCTTGTGTATTTCTGGTTTCAGTTTTACCCAGCATTCCCTATCTATTTTGCCCTCAGTCTCCTTCTCAGTGTTTTTCCATGTCAGCGTGTCGCTTCCATCCGCACCTGTTCTTGTTTTATAATCACTCACCTGTTTCCTACTTCCTCATTAACTCAGCTTCTTTATATCCAGTCTTTTTCTGTCTCCATGTCAGTGAAGCATTGTTGCAGTTACGCACCGTCGGGTTACCCAGTTTACCACTTCTTTTGCCGCCACGACAGCTTCTTGTTTTTGTGAATAAAAATATTTAGTTTTCTTGGGCTCCTCGTGTGCTGGAAACAACACAACTTCAGTTTTTAATCTGATAAATCTTTAGTTGGTAGGAATATGGATTTTTATATAATTTCTCCTGCCTTGTTGACATGAAATTTGAGATATTGGGAGAATATAAAAACTTAAGACAAATATAAAAGTTTTTTTATACTCAGACCTGAAACTGTTTAACTTACTTATGTTCTGTTGTACCTTACCAATGGCATCAGCTGTTTTGTTTTGTGTAGCTCTTGTTTACTTAATTTATTTAATTATTCATTTAATTGTTTGGTTTTCATAAGAAAACTTAACAAAGTCAGATGTTAAGAGATTTGTCTCAGCTTCTTGAACCTTTCTTTCTTTACCGCCCACTTGTTTCTGATGAACTCCTGCCTGTCTGGGATTAAATTCAGTGTTGAACAGATCTCCAGATGAACCAGAGTCAGGTCTGCACCTGGAGTGAAGTTTCATTCATCATCGATCATGTGATTTCAGGGAGGATGAAGCGAGCCTTAAAGCAGGGCTTCATTTACAATTGGCCTTCCTGCTCGGAGCGGGGTTCGAAGCTTCGGTTCAACTGGCCCGTCATTACCTGCATCCTGACCTTTACCCACCCAAACCTGTCAACGTTCACTCAGCTCTGAGCTTTCTTAAAGGAAAAAGTCCCAGATTTTTAAACGCACGCCGAACTGAACAGCATGAATCTTTTCAAACAAGCTGCTCCTCGTGAATAAAGTTTGATGGATTTTGCGCATACTGCCGTGAAAGCTTTAGACTGGAACTGTTTTAAAATGGCAGAAATCTGATTTGGAACTGATGAGCTGTTAGTTTGTCTTCCCCGGGAGACCCTCTGCTCGATATTTCAAACTATCAATGGAACGACTGCTTCAGGTAAGATATTACTAAAGACTCCTTCACTGAACACCAGTTAAAAACAATCAGACAGTTTCTTTAAAGTGCTCCGAAGACACAACCTGCTTGTCAGAAAACATAAAATAAACAAAAAAGGGAAAAACTCAGTGTTTATTGTTTTTGCGATTTCTGCCAAAGAGGGGAACTACGTTTCCAAACCACAGTCGCTCTCAGGAGAACAGGGAACAAACGGTTCTGTAAATGTTTATTACTGTGAAATCATCTGTATGAACAGGTTCCTCCCTGAAGGTTTTTTTTGGGGGGGAGGTGGGGGGTTAGCTTGATGTTTGTGCCTCATCATCCGTGACGGTTTGATTTGCACCAACACAGCTGGTGTGTCATTGTTTACTGAGGCCAGGATGCACCGTGGCTGCTCCGTGCCCCGACACTCTGCTGCAATCACACCGTTTCCGTCTGCCCACCTCGTCTGATGCCGTTTTCTCTGCATTCCACAGAACTGCTGCCAGGAATGCTTGTGTGTTATTGTAGTGTAACATGGAAAATGCTCACATCTTACCTTGTGTCTTATCTTTCACTAAGGAAACTGTAGTAGTTTGAGAAGTTCAGCAGGTCCTCTTTTTAAGCAGTTATAGCTGTTGCCTGTTGCTGAAAGGTAAAAGGCGAATGACAACCAGCTCAATACTGACAAAACAGACTGATTTATAAGCTATTTTTATTTCCTTAAGTCATTTGGCTGTGGTGACAATCTTAAATTGGGCTAACTTCAATAGTTACTGCTTGTAAATGTTCAACCAGTGCTTCTTTTCTGAGAGTTTCATTAAAATCTGTCGGCTGGTTCATGAGTTTGCCAACACAACAGACAAGTGAACTTGTGCACATTCACAAGGGCAGGCAAAAACACTGTCTGCCCTTCAGAGGTGGGCCGTAAAAAAGCCACTAACACAGAAAACTGTAACCCACCAGCAAAAACAAAACAAACCTTAAGAAGCCCTGAGAAACCCCTGGTCACCGTATCAGCCAGACACCTTCAACTTTAATAAACTAATCAATATCAGTCGGATCGTTTCTGAATATGTATTTAATGAAATGAATGTGTTGCGAGTGTATTTTTTTCGGACTTCTCGGAAAGTTTTTCTTGTAAACTTTTCTGTTTCAAAGTCAACAAATTGCAGAAAAACATGCAAACGAAATAAAATTAATATGCAAATTTAAAAAAGACAGAGTTATTGGTAGCAAGACGTAAAATGTGTATGTACCCTTGCCTAGTGGTGGTATGTACTGGTACTTACCTGGTACATACTTGGTATGTACTGACTACCTACACATCCCTTGTACTGGATACTTACCTGATATTTACCTGGTACTGTACCAGAAAGGTACCAGGTAAGTACAGACTACGTACCTGGTACATACTGGTTACATACCTGTATGTAATGCATATCTACTTGGTGTGTACTAGAAATTTACCTGGTACTTACCTGGTCCATGTCTGGTACTATAAGTGGTAGGTACCAGGTAAGCACAGATTACATACCTGGTATGTACAACCTGGTACATACAGGTACTTACTGGGTACGTACCATGTAGTTACCTGGTATGTACCTTGTACTTTTCAGGTACATACTTGGTACAGACCTAGTAAGTACAGTATAAGTACCCAGTATGTACGTGAACTGTGTACAACTACCAAATGGTTTATATGAGATGCAAGACATCAGTAGAAAACAACAGGAGTTGCAACAAAACTTCTGCAGTGTGTAAAAGCACAAAATTAGCTCTTGTGTGTTTAGATTCACTGTAAGGAGACGTGAATGGACCAGTACGAACATAAAAGAAATAAAACCAGTGAGACACGCAAACGTGCTAACAAGCAGCACAGGAAAAAATACCAGATGCAAAGTGAATAGAAATAAATATAAAATCTCCGAAAACAGAGACATAAGAGCCTGAAAAATACCTAGAAGGAGCTCAGCTGCACGACAGCTATGAAGATAACCAGAAAAAGACCAAAGGAAAACAAAACAAAGAAAGACAAAGATGCCATATGATCAGAAATGGATGGCAGTATGAAAGAATATGATTATACACTTGCTCATAATATAAGCATATGGCTTCAGATTCTTCAACCAGATGCATTTTCATCTTTGTTTTTTCCTCATTAGCGCTCCCACATTGTGAAAAATGCTAAAAAAACCTCCCAAAAAACTACCTTTCTCTCTCATTGTTATTTTTATGTTTTATTTCCATTGACGTCCTCTTCATCTGACAGCCGTTTGTTTTTATTTGTTGTTTTTGTCTGCAATAACCCAGAGGCAGGATAAAGACTTCCATCTGGAGATGAAATCTGCCTGAGTGTCTGCAGACAGGCGGCTCTCATGTTTATTTCTACAAAATGAGACTCCACAGATTCTCATTCTGAGGAAATAGAAACCAGTGGGAGTTGTGCACAGTTGTTATTCTTTTCATATATTCAGTCACTCAGCATGCGGTCGGAAGCACTCTCAGGACTCTGGTCGGTGATGACCTTGTGCTGCAGGCCTCAAAGGCCCCCCTCAGAAAATAAATTTCCGAAAATGATCGGGCTGATTGAAATAAGCGTTGACAACTGTCTTTATTATGACGCCAAGATTGGTTTATTTGGTCTCGAAGCTGCGGCAGGTTTCCATGTTGACCCCTGAGTCTTTGTGATTGAAGAAGACAAGAAATGCAAACACTTGGAAACACTTTTCCGTACATCCTTGCTGCACAGGGCCCATGCTCCAGCATCTTCCCACCCTCCAGCTCCCCCATGATCCTCTACTCCACCCACCCTTTGCTCTATCTTGCCTCCCCAGCTTCCTTCATCCCACCCCCAAGCATCCCAGTGCTTCTCCACCAGCGCTCACAAATCCAGCCTGAGTGGCTATCTGTTCATCCTGCATCGTTTCTTTGTGTGTGCTATAAGTAAAACGCTCGCCTGTGTGTATATATATATATATATATATATATATATATATATATATACGTGTGTGTATCCCTGCAGCAAAGGCTGGGCTGGTGTGGATTGTGTGTCTTTGTGCAGCTGATATTATAGCCAGTTTATCAGCAGCTGGGTCCGATTGGAATTGGGCCTGAGGACAGGAAAGTAATATAGTGTTGAAGTGAGATCTGCTCTCATCAGATCCCGGGACTTATCGTGTGTGTGTGTGTTTGTGTGTTTTCCGTTGCAGATCCCTGATAAGCCAGATAGGCTGTCAGTGTGTGTAAGTAATAGGCTTCTTGAGGGTATAAGTGCTAAGATGATTTGTTTGACTGAGACTTGGTCAAACTCGACCTTTTGTTCCTCTTATCTAATTAACTCTCTGTTCTCACACTCACTGGGTCTATTGTGGTTTTTTCTTTTGAATATTTCCAGTTTCGCCTTGCATTGTAAAAGTCTAATAGGTAGTTGCAAATAAACCCCTCCTGGACTGGAGATGTAAAGACTGTATTGTACTGCCTCCTGAGCTTTTATTTGTTTCTTTAAAAACAATCTCTGCAGCTGAACACAAACACTTTTGTGCACTTTCTGCTGCTCGTACGTACAACTCAGAAGAGTTTTTGTATCTCTCTTTTGTGTATGGGGTAAAAAAAACAACCAACCAAACAAACAAAAACTACACAACCAAAATAAGAAGTTGTGTGTTTTGTTGTTGTGGTTCATTACTCAGCCTCCTCACAGGCTGCTGTTGCACCACAAATTTTGCTCAAACGGTTCCCTGATTGCAGCCGCAGGGTTGTAGAGTTGGAGAATGCGTCTGAGTTTTCTTTGTGTGTGGAGGTAAAATACTTCTGACATGTCGTTTTTACAAAAGCGCCAACAGTGGCTTTGTCCCCATGTGACGCTGGACTCAACGCGGCCCAGTCCTGTTTTTGTTGCGGTTGTTTGCTGACCACGTCTCTGTGTGGCCTCAGCTTTATCTCCATTTACCTCGACATCACCGTCACACTGGCACCAGGTGATGTTTACAACAAACACAGTCAAGTAAAAAATCCAAAATTTTGAATTGAACTGTTTTTTTTTCTTTTTTTTAAAAAAATTCACAATTACTGAGTCTTAAAGAAGTTTCATCCTCCTATAAACCAGCTTCTTTTGTTGTTACAGTCCTGTTTTTACCCATATCTGATAATTTTTTTTTTTTTTTAAATCAGACCCAGGTCACTTTTCAAAGCCACCTCAGTCTGAACGGTTGTCATATTTCATTAGACTTTTACAGACTGAAGTAGGGGTGTGCAGATCAATCCAAATATTGGTATTATTGATACCAGTGTCATGCATTCTAAAGAACTCTGCACAGTCAAGTTTTGAATTGATAAAACTGCCCAGAAGCGAAATGTCTTCAGATATAGAATAAAAGTCCAGTTGCTGACTTTTATTTATTTTTTAACTTTTTAGATTTGCCATGTCCTGCATGTACGAGAATCTTCACCAAACTATACCCACATTGTGTAAAGGGATCGATACTTGAGTTTGTTTCTTCTTTCAGTACGTTGCTCTCGTTCCAGAAGTGCTATTCTGCACCGGAGTAGACAGGAAGCAACAAGATCAAATGTAAACAATGGACAAAACAAGCATGGCAGATAATAATTTGGGAGCTCGGATGGGAAAAATTAAATCATAATAATTAAAATACAAAATGACAAGACATTATGGTAATGTAAAAAAACATCACCTGTACCATAATCATTGCATTTGTTTAAAAAAAGGCATTAAAATCACTATGTAAATATTCCACAGCATCTAGATTATTTTAAGAGCCACACTTCATGAGTCTGACTGCTTGGGGCTAAAAACTGTCTTTGAGGCATGAGGTCCTGTTGCTAATACATGGTAAGTGCTTTCCCAAAGGGAGATAAGAGAAAAGACTATATGCTGGATGACTTGAATCTATTAGAGTGCAGAATATTTTTCTTCTGTAGCTCTCTTTTAGCTGATTTAGTGGTTATATAATAATAATCTTTTAGTGTTTAAAGTCACAAGTAATTGGTGACTGATCACATGAAGTGATGTTTTCCAAGCAAAGCATTTTGCATTCAGTTTTGACCCTATTTTTAAACATTAAACATTTTAACCTGAGTAAAATACCATAAAGACAGGTTCATCTTTATATTCTGTCTAACTATCATTTCTGCCCCATTGAGGTTGTATTGTCTACAGAATTAACAAGAAAATTTGAGGGACGATTAGCCATATGTTCATGTATTCAGACTGCAAAGGACTGAGACACCAGTGTCAAAACTGTGGAGAATTAGTATCTATTTCCAGCTATTGAACCCTAAACTCAGACTGTCAAAAAATTAGACAGACACCTGCAGACAGAGCTAAAGAATCCAGAGTTAGTTTACCTATTAACCAGAAGAGATGGTAGTAAAGTGCTGAGAGCACAACAGTCAAAAAACAATATTCTGACGTATGATTTTAAAAATGTAGAGCAAGAGATTCAGTTTCATTCGGTGATCTGTTTTTATCAATATGCAAACTGTAAAGTGTCAATGTTGGCAGAAATTCACTCATTTATAAACAACCTTACCAGTTGCTTAAAGCGTTTCAGAATCACAGATTTCAAGGCTGCAAGTCTGAAGTTATAAAAAAAAAACATGAACTTGCTCCTACATTACATATTTTGTATATTTTGCTGCCCTTGGCACAAGAATAACAGCAAAAGAAAATGAGTGAAGGCTTTAATTATCCAGAATATTTACGGTCCTTCTGAACAACACGAAAAAGACAAAATAAAAGCAAGTTTAGTTTAGTTTTTCGTTTAGTGCTGCGCTGAATAAAATTTCAAAATAATTTGCAGGTACAACATTGCCTTCACGCACTCATCCATACGTAATTAATGGTCTACTTAATGTGTGCGAAACTTTCGAGTCACTCTTCGCTTCCTTACGTTGAGCCAAATCCCCACAGAGAAGGTATACTAGCCACACAGCTGGGACTCCTGAAGAGTTACTGTGCTCGCACATTGCCATCGGATTTGGAAGTCACAATAACAAGCAGGAGACAATAGATTTAGTCAGCTCAGTACCTGCCGGCCCCGGGCATCATGATCTGTCTCAACCAATGTATTCTCTGCTTTTCGACGACCATGGGATGAGCTCGTAGTGCAGCATACAGGCCAGCAGACGAAAAGTCCCATTTTGCACAAGCTCCAGAAAATGATAGATTCAGTGGGTTATTTAGTGAACCGGCGTTGAGCACAGCTATAGTCTTGAAAAATAATGGTCCCAGTCTGTTTTGTCATTCGTATGTGTGTTTGCCTAGGTGTGTGTACACGTGAAATGCTTTTGTTGCCATCTGCTCTGTGCACATTAGTTGTTTGTGCGTTGCTTTTTTTTGTTCTTCCAGTGTTTGCATTTTCTCAGCTTTTCCAAAGCCTTCATCTGCTTTCTTACATTTTGCTTTTTCTCATAAGCTCTCTTGTCCACTGTACTACTCAAAACGCGTTTGACCAGCTCACACACAGCTATAAACTGAGAAGCTGAAATAACAAATGTGGTTTGCATACACACACACACACGCATACACCAACATGCAGAAATAACAGAACCTCTGGTAAAATGAATGTATTCCACGACAAAACACAGCAGATAAGATAATCTGATTTCACCAGCATGTGCTAAATGTTTTTGCCATTTGACACTTATGTTTTACTACATGGTCGAAACAAAGTACACAGTTTGTCTAAAACTAATGTTAAAGAAATCCATCTTCTCCATTGAAACACTGCAGGTATTAAAAACAAAGACAAACTTCCTGTGAGTGTTTTTCAGTCATTTCACTTTTTAGGTGCAGCTCTGTCTGTGGCCCTGGACTGTCGATGACACGTAACACCTGCATTTATCACCTGGATAAAGAAGTTGTGCTGCTACCTTTTTCCTTTGCAAAGGCAACAGAACATTTCACCAATACTGAGAAATCTGTGATTATACTGACTTCTTTACGTTGATGTTGGTTTTGTTTCCATTCCAAAGTATTCTTGAGTACACAAACCCTGTTTTCCTTCCAGGCTTATACAGAAATAGTGTAATATGTCATGTGTTGTTTATCTGTGGTTGTAATGATTTATTTTTAAGACCTAATAGGAACTACCCAATTTTTAAATTGTGTTTTAAACATACAACCTGAGAATTTAATAAGGGAATTGTCACTTTTTATAATGACTACAGATTAAAGATTTTCTCAGAGGTGATTTTGAGGCAAATCAAGTAATTTCTGCCAGCTTTGAGCACACTTCTGCCTTTAGTTTAACGGGTTTTGCAGGAGAGTTTCACGTCTTTATGTGACATTTGTACGACTGCTCAAAACAGGGTGTGAATAATGTGTAAAACAGCTGAAATGTGTGGAACAGCTGTAAAAAAAAAAAGAAGCCCAACACATTTGCAAAAGAAGAAGGAAAGGTGATGAAGTTCAGAACTACTCTCGTTTCATTAGCAATTCTAAAAACTGTAAATCTAGTTGAGCTAGAGTTGTTTTTTAAAATGTTCTAAAGGATGAAATTTTATGCTTTTTTTTTATTTGAAAGGATCATAAACCTTGGTGTCATTTAATCAGGCAGATTAATTAGTGGTGATTATAATTGTTATGCACAGCCCTGATAAGCAGTTTGAAAGAAGACTGCACATTTTGTGAAGTGATGCATAAGTGGATAAAAGTGTGAAACCAAAAAATGTGGGTAAACATAAATCAAGGTTACCCAGAAGTACGGGGCACTTTAAACCTCTGAAAGTCACCATCTCCAGCTGGAAAACCCACAGCATTCAGATGCGTAACTTGGACTTGACAGAAAATTGAAAGAATATATGATTGATAGTTTTGGGTTTAAAGACACAATTTTATTTGAAGCAGCACCCAGTTTCCAGGCTATCCCAAAGGTCCTCCCCCCCCTGTCCTTTTGTTTCTTCTCCTTTTCTAGGTGGAGTTGTGAGCAAACACTGCTATGCTGAGATCGTCCAGCAGGCGCTGCTGTTGCCTCCCTCTCTAACTCAAGTGGTCACACCCACAACTCACTGCTGATTAAGCACCTGATAAAAGCCTACGCCTAAGTCAGACCTTTAAGCCACTTAGGTGATCTTGGCCTGTAACAATCTAGTGTTTTTTTTTTGGTTTTAGTCTCCTTTACCTGAATTATCTGTGCTCTCCTCGCAGACTTCCTTGATGAGACCACTCCCTTTGAAGCTTCCCTTGTTGAAACTTCTAAACTCCTTCTGGCATGCCAAGACCAATGTACTTATCTCCAATCTTCAGCCTTCATACTCACATGTCCCCAGTCCATCTAATGACCCCAGCTTGCTGGCTAGAACACAAAGACAGACAAAAACAAGAGAACACAAGACGTCTGTGCAACAATTGCTGTTCTTTAAGTGGTGGCCTGCTGTTGTTTTAGTTACCACAGAGATAAATGAGAGCAGAAGAGGAGCTGCAGGAGGACATGTGATTCAGGATGATCAGGACACTTGGGGCCTTAGGGCTGATACAAGGAGGGCCGGCAGCTCAGGGGCCCCACTGATGTGTCCCTCTGTGAGAGCTACAGCTTGTGATGGTTGGTTAATGAGGCCCTGCGACCTCAAGCTCAGCCCCAGGGTAGGTTTGCCTTCTCCTCTCCTTCCTCCCCTGATCCTCTCAAACTCAGTATGCATCCGCACTCGGCTCTCTGACAGACTCACATGCTGTTTCACAAAATTACAGAGAAATGAGGGCATTGGCTCCGCTTCCTCTGCTGTCTCCACTCATCGATGTGGAAACACACACACGGGCCATTTTCCATCGCTGCCACACTTGTGGACTTTTCCAGACAGACATTTGTCCCCATCCCGCTGACACGCAAAACAAATAAAAACATGAGGCAAAATACTAGCACAAAGTTGAAGTACAGAAAGAGATTTTTAAAGGTACATGTGCCAAGAAAGTGTTTTGCCTTTTGCAGACTGGGATGTTTGTTTTTCAGGACTTTTTAAAGTTACTAGAATTATTTTACTGTATTTTCCGGACTATAAGGTGCACTTAAAAGCACAGTGCGCCTTATATATGTAAGAAGTTCTAATGTTTTAGTACGACTTTGGTAAACTACAAAGCCGCACTGCTTGCAGCATTAAGGCTCAGTTATAGTTGCGCTTTGTGTCACACACGGCGTGCAGACCTGAGCGAGCGGTGGAGGCGTTTATACTCAATGCTTTTGTTGGTGCAGTATCCTTCTGTGAGTTTTGAACCGTTTCATTATCTTTGTGATCTCTCATAGAGGGATCATATGAATGCTGATACAGGCGAACCAGCTCGGCTAGAGTACCAAAATCGTCCATTTTATATGGAGCGCGGCATGCGGTCCGCGCGAAGTAACAGAAATTGGAAAGTGCACGACGATGTGCCTTAAAGTCCAGTACACTTTATATATGACAAAAGTTTGAAAATGGACCATTCATCGACAATGCGTCTAACAATCCAGTGTGCCCAATAGTGCGGAAAATATGGTACTTTCTTTCCTTGCAGCTTTACAGTTACATTCATCTCCCTCTCATTCACACATGCATTCTGTCATTTGATACCGCCACCTCTCCAGACTTTCTTTCACCCGCTTCTTACTCTCTCTACAGATGACAATGCTGTTTGCAAACATGATAGCCCATGGGAAATCCGACCTGACCTCATCTGTCAACCTGTCCACCAGCTTTGCAAATGTGTACATGCACATGAGTTAGACTTTTCTTTCAGAGAAGCAGGACATAAAGGAAGGTAAATAAAGCTTTATTTTACAGCACCAGGAAATCAGACAATTCTTCTGGATCACACACATCTGTGGGAGGAGAGCACACAAGTTGCAGGTGAGTACTGAGAAGATGCTTGCATTGAAGGTGAGTAATCATATTTCTCTTTGAGAAGGAGTGGGTTCCAGGGGTCCAACGAGGGATGGGGGAAAGGTCAATGGCACAGATGAAGAGGAGACTGGCAGTGGAGAGTGGACAGACAGGTGAGCTGTAGGATGACTGGTGACAGAGGCTGGAGATCATGTCTTCAACAGTCCAGTGAGGAATGATGTCTCAACTTAGCTTTAAGCAGCAGGTGTCTGCATCATCAGAGACAGGAAACAGCTGCGTCTAATTAGTTACTCAGAACTGAGCAGCATCAGCAGGACACACAAGGAGCTAACACATCAAGCTTTCTTCACCTGAAATGTGAAGGATAAAGAAGGAAAGGCAACAGTATTGAATAAAGGAGCCTTGGGCAAGCTTGAACTGTGAGAGATATGTGTGTTGTCATATTTTTGAGCCAAGCTAAGAGAGGCATTAAGATTGGTTATGTGGTAGAACTTCTTATGACTGAGTGTGCCAAAGTTGTGTGCATATAGATGTCAAAATCTGGATGACTTTATCTGACAAACTGTAAGTCAAACAAGGTGACAGGTCTGCTCTACCCTGCATACCTATTAGAGTCATTTTAGATACAGCTGGTAGTGGTAGTGTGCAAAGTTCCAAAGAACATTTTATTTTTCTGTATGTTTGCTCTGTGTATCTGTATCAGCTATATGTGATTTTCACACCTATGGCTCTTCTTGGCCACCACAATTGTGATATTCACATAACTCTACATGTGCTCCAGGCAAAATTAAATTTATCTCTGGCATCACTCTTTATGTTCCTGGAAGGGAATATTGACTATATCACCCAACTTGATGACATAAACTTTACACTAAGGCAGCTAGTTCAGAAAGATTTGGCAGGTCCTAAAGCAACAGATGGTTCACATCCAAATGGTCCCAGGAGTTATCTAATTTCACAATCTGTTTATCTCATCAAAGTTTTACAAGCTGTAACTTATCATCATAGCTGCCCATCTTTTTCTGGTACCACCTTAACAACACAGTAATGATATAAATTGTAATCAGCACAGTCTACTAGCCACTGACCACTAAAGTCCTCTGGTTTTGTTTTCTCTTTTTCTTTGTCAAATCAACCCCAGAGTGCATGTTCCTGCTAGGATAAGTAAGAGCTCTATAAAGAAGTCTCATTTTCCATTTCCATTTTCTGTAATCATTATTGCTTTATCCTACCTTACCTACACTGTACTGATTGTTTTATTTTTAGACTGTTCAGAAGATGAGATTTCTTTTTCATATTTTCCAATATATTTTCCAGACACTGTGTAAAAAAATAAAATAATAATAAAAAATCATTCAAATCTGTGCTCATGTTACGGCTGAAATATTTATTTTCAGGTACGTAATCAATTTGTTTTGTTTGATTTGATCTGTCCCTTAGAGTGGTGCACACATACTTAGCTCTGCTGTGGGAAAAACACTTAAAAAATAAATCCCATTAGGTACCTTCACCTTTGAATTCCTGCTAAATTGTTTCATAGCAGCTTTGGTGATAATTCAGATAAGTAAAAAAGTGACAAAGCTTAATAAATTTTTAATGGGCCGCTTATTTATGCTGATCACACCTAGTTCATTTGTCACTTTTTTTTCTCCAAAAATATGAGCTGAATTGCTTCCGTGTTTGATTTAGACTAATGACATATTGAACAAAGCAATAATGCTCTTTCCTATTTAGAAACAAAAGCAGGACAGAACTTCAGAAGGCAGTTTTGTTTTTGAGCAGTCTGTTATCATCAGATTGGCAGTCAGAAGTTTAGAAGTTTGTGATTACTGGTACGGGCACCTTTGTTGTTATAGTTGAATCCTTACAGAATACAAATTTATAATGAGAAAAGAATGTTATTTTCCTTCACCCTTGAATGAAAAGAACAGATTAAGCATGGCTGAAAACGTAGATTGATTTTGCTTGTGTAATGCCTTATGAGATCCATTTTATCATCATCGCTCGCTGTCATAGAAAATCATGCAATTGCCTGTGTATGTGTGTTTTTTTGTTTTTTGTCTGTCTGTCAGCAAAATTTATCAAACTATTGTATGGATTTTAATGAAATGGGAAGGAAGTAATCAGTGGATGTACATTTACAACCGATGAACTTTGATGTCAAAGTGGTTCAAGATGGCAGCCACAGTGGCCACAATCGACCTTAACAAACACAAAAATTGCTACAACTCAGTCAACTGTACAGATGTTGAGCTAAAATTGGGTGCGGTAGTTGCTGAGAGTCATCTCCATCACGTACTCCAAGTGCAAACAGATTGCACAAGGAAATGGACTCTGGCGTTACAGGCCATTTCAGTCTGAAGTGTGGAACCAGCACTAGCTGCTACATCATATAAACTAATGACAGAAGACAAAGAAAAATCAACTACATACACCTCAATGGGTCTTTTCCACCTACAATCACGCATGTCTCATAGCATCACATTTCTTGACAAATATTGTGCATGCTTAAAAAGTTGTACCAAAGTATCTGGTAGCTTCATGAGAATAACACACAACCAACCAGAGCCTCTTTCACAAAACACTTCAAGCCAGGCCTTCTCAATGCCTTGGTGCGATTTATGAAAGGACTGTGGCGACCTGGGGATGTTGAAGTCAACCTACCACTGTTGCACCTCTGAGCCACCAAGCAAAGTATTGATTGAGGTGTTAACTTTTCCTGCCCTGTCCTCCAACCGTGGTCCGGAAGACGCAGGGGGGAAGGGACGCTTCCTCCAGGGCTGAAGTAGCAATCCTTCGGAGTTAACTCCCCAGTGTCGGACGAACCACACGGTGGCACCAAGGTGGTTTTCAGGAGAGCTTAAGTTTATTTTTGGTTCGGCAATAAACTGTTCGCCACTGCTCCGGTCGCCGCATTCACACTCTCACCGCCATTCGCCGTGTTTTTTTCTTCTAGCTCTCTCCCCGCACATGCCAAATCACGCCTCACACACACAGCGCCCCCTTTGTCACTGGAGGAGCGCTGCTACACCTCTCACTCACCCGCACACAACATACACTTTCCGCAACAGAGGCATAACAACCCAAACGTGAAAGGTTAAGTCTCAACTTTGCTTGGTAGTGTGATGTAGTGGTAACAGACGGTCTGTGTGACCAGCCGTTCATGGGATTTAAAATGGGAGATGTCTGAGACACATTTTATGCCTCCAATGGTTCCACCATGCTGGCTTCATTTACAAAAACTTTCATCATCAAGAGACGTGGTCAGCTCGATTTGGTGATTTATGAATGGCCAGAAGAAGATTAGGAAGCATCTTTGTGGCCATATGGCTGAACAGTTTTGTGAAAAAGGCTTATGTTTGCTCACACTATGTGAAATGCACATTGCTGCCCACAATGCAATGTGATTTTTGGAGGAATAAATATTCTCGACATCGTCACTGCATGGGCTCTTTAAGAGTTCCAGGAAACAGTTCGATGATAGATGAATGAGTGGACAGACGGTTTGATAATTGGACGAATTGATGACAGCGCAGGTGTGAACGCTGTGGTGAAGTTGACGCAAAACCAACTGAAGGGAAGCTTTGGAACAAAGTAAGTTGCTGAAGTGACAGAAGTTGTTAAGGGAAAGAAAAGGGGGCTGAAAAAAGTAGAGAGTTTATGCTGCTGATTTGAGGAGACAGAATAAGTGTGTCAGGTGCTGTTACCTTGGGAACAACTCTCTCTTTACTCACTGCTGCTGGGCCTCCATGACTTCTAATCCTCTTAATCTCAGCACACCCTATTGGAGTCATTTCAGGCTCGTTTTTCATCTTATAGGCATGTGTGTATAGGAGCTGTTTGTCTGCACAGCTGTGTATATGTATGCAAATGTGAGTAAAGTCTGAGATTATAGTAAAAAGGGGGAAATAATATCGGAAAGCATTGCGGCAGAAATGAAGCTGTTTACTTTAGCAAACTCAGAAGCTGAAAAAAAAAAAAACTTGTCTCACTTCCATGGCTCTCTTTCAGCTGCCTTAACTCACCTCTCCTGGGGCTGCAGCTAAAAAGAACACAAAGAATGCTTGGGGAAAAAAAACCCCTTCTCATAGGTGAGACAAACACAAATGACACACTCAAGGATATAAGGGTGAAGGTTTTTTTTTGTGACACATCATCTGGCTGAAAATGTGTAGGCTGAGGCTGTTTCAGCCACTAGTTACAACAAGATAGTTCCTCATCAAATTTGTTTTCCTTTGATTTCTTTTTTTTTTTTTGTGAGTTGGCGCTTTCACCATTCAAAATGCAGAAATGTCCTTTTGTATAAAAATAAACCAAACAAGTGTCAAAAAGTTCTTCTGAAAATGAGTTGAAACAGCCATTTGGAGAGAAAGATTATTTCATATTACCACTACTTTCTCAAGCTGATCAAAAGACAGGCTTAAAAACATTAAAGACGGCAGAACTTGTGATAATGATGGATGGTTCATATGAGAGCAATGTAAGCCTCTCAATCTTATTGGTAAAAAATTCTCTCAATTCTTTACAAATTTCAGAGGATTTATCAAGGTAAGTAAATTGAGGGGTATTCAGAACAGAATTAATAGTTGTAAAAAGAAAGGACCTGAGGATTATGAGAGTTATTCACAATAATTTTAAGGGGAAAAACGAGCTCCTTCTGCTTTTACAGTGTCTCGACAATCACGGGAACTTTCACTCAGCATAATAAAAGACACTTGCAGAGGATTCTTTTTCCATTTGCATGCAGCTTTCCTATACTGCATTCTGGTAGAACGAATTATTTCATTCCTCCACAGTTCAGACTTCGGTTCAGGCAGCATCATTCTCTTTTGGCATTTAAGATAAACACGAGAAGTAATCTTCTCAGTATTAGGACAGTAGGGACACAGTGAAACATCTTTAAAAGCAATAAAATAATGCTCAGTAGAGGATGAATTAAATGCATGACAACAATGTGTTGGGATACAAGATTTAGAAATATGTCGGGGGAACATATTTCAAACACAACATGACAGTGATCAGAGTAGATAGTATCCACCATGTCAAAGACTAAGACTGGTAAACAGAAAAACAACAAAAGATCCAGTGTATGGCCATGGTTTCATGTTGGACCCAACACAGACTGTGCAAGATTTAAAAACTTAATGGGAATGAGCAAGATTTTTACCTAACAACTTGGTAGAACAACTTGGAGATATCAAAATCTCCAACACTAAAATATTATCAGTAATTTTAATATTTTCAGTAGTTTTCGGTGCATTGCAATATGTAAAAGCTGTAAGTTAATTAGTAGTTAGTTTAGTATTAAAATATATGCCTGTGTTTTGAATCAACTCTGTTGCTGACAAAAGTATCCTACCCAATGTCCATAAAAATCAGGGATTTACTCCACTGAAGCAGAGGTGTGGTGAGGCCAGGTGAAGGACGAGAGTCTTTAGGCTAATAACAGGTACCAGCCAGGTGTAGACCGAGTCTAAAGAACACTGGTGGACAAAGTGATGATGATGCCACCATGTTCAGCCTGGGGAGAGGGAAGTCTGGGTCTCCTTGCTGCCCCCCACGACTTGACCCCAGATAAGCAGAAGAAAATGGATGGATGGATGGATGGATGGACGGACGGATGGATGGATGGATGGATAGATGGATGGATGGATGGATGGACGGATGGATGGATGGATGGATGGATGGATGGATGGATGGATGGATGGATGGACGGATGGATGGATGGATGATTGCAAGACCTTTGTCATTGTTACCCATTTTGTTCCAATGGATGTGTTAGCTTTGCTCGCAGTCCTTCTGTTTTAAACTCCTTTGCCTTTTGGGAACTGGACTATCTCCAAATAGGCCTTTAGTCAAAGCAGTAATTTATGCTTTATTGTAATTTTATGTTTAAATGATCTTCAGTTTCTTATTCCCTCCTGCAGCCTGAGTCTTGAATTTGGATACTTCCCATGACTCAACCCTGCCTGGGTGATGTGTTAATATGTTTGTGATATTTACAGCATCAGTGTCAGCACTTGTTTCGACTCTAAAATCATTAAACAATTTAATTAAAGTGCAAAGAGGCTCTTGATTAATTAAGAAAAGTTGTCAGATTAGAACATTTGCAATTTGTGCTCTTCTAAATGCTAATCATCTGTGTTCACTGTGAATGTCATATTTATATTGAACACTGATGGCAGTTAAAGAGGAGATATTGTTTGCAAGAGGTGCCCCCATCCCCCTCAAAACAAAGTCAATTTAAAGCTCAAAAATCTAATTTTTAGGACAAGGGCACATGTAATACACAAGGTGACAGTTCAAATATTAACAAGAAAATCAGGCAAAAATTCAGGACTAGTCCAAAACACAAGCACCACAAAATGTCACCAAAGGGCAGACCAAGGATACTGTCCAAATGTCCCAAAGCACATAAACATAAAACCATAAAAACATCACCATCTGAACCTGAAACTATAGAGTATTATACAAAGACAAACATTTTGAAAATAAACTAAACAAGTAAGAAAATATAAATGTGAATCTGAGCAAAGCATTCATAATTTTGACTTCACCTCCAGCCGTGCAGTCTGATGATGTCTCAGCAGTCACTTGATAAAACGCTCACAGTTGGGGTCAAGCTCTCCTTCATTTTCACACATTAAACTAATCTATAATTTCACTGATTAAACAGGACATAGCGGACTGCTTGTGGACATAACCTGACTCACAAAGATGAGGACTGTTTAATGTCGGTGTGCCTGAGTTTCTGAGGCTCCCGTGCACACAGTAAATACCAACAAATAGCCTCAAACATTTAGGAGTACATCACCACCTACTATAGTTAGCCTAGCCTCTGTAGCCAGTATGTGATCGAAAACAGAGGGCTGCAACTGTCTGAGTCGATGTTATCAATTATTTACAGCAAACGTTTGACCGTATGCATGCAGTAAATCACAGGCACTCTCTCTGGACCGTCTTGGGTCCTTTCTTTGACAGTATGCTTAAACTCTGGTTTGATCTGGCTCAAATGGCTGCAAAAAAGGGAGGCTTTCTACAGAAAAGTTCACAGAGTTACTTATTTTAAGCAATTAAAAGTTCAAATTAAATGTGAAAATTAGTCAAACTAGTAGTGTTTGGTGTGCTTGAGTGAATGGGTGTAATGTATAAGGTGTAAATGAAGCAAATCTGACCAACAAAGATGGTAGAATGTCTGCATGAGCCACGATGTGGAGCCTGGACACACTGACATGGCATGGCAACGACCCCATCACACCATCGTGCTAGCATAGTGTTTTTCTAAAGCAGTGGTTCCAAAACCTGTCAGGTTTCGTTCCACAAAAGAAAAGTTGCAAAACTCGTGGTCCCAACTGTTTTTGGTTGAAGTATAAAAAATTAAAAAGAGCAATCATTTCTAAGTTAAATTTACTTTTGTCGATCTTCTCAAAACGCCCCCTCCTTCATCAGCAGCTCCAGACATGGACTAAACCAGTTGTTCTCAAACTAGGTTTCAGATAATATAGTAATGTCTTTAAGTACTAACAAAAAAACACTTAAACTGAATGTTTTCCAACCTAAACGTCAGGCACAGTTGTCCTCGTTTGTGCTTGTGGTCCTTATTTGACAGTTATTGTCAAGTCCTTACTGACTAAAACCTTCAGATACTTTGTTAAAGGTAAACTTGGGCATGTCTTCCTTTTGTGAATGAACGGTGTGGAAGTTAGACCTACACAACTAAGAGAACAGGCAATGCTTAGCTTCAAGCTCATTAAATTGTTTCGGATGCTTTTGATTGAGAATTTCTCTTGACTCTCCTCCTCTCTCCCATCTCCCTCTTATTCACTCACACACAAACAGAAACCCGCAGACCAAGCCTGTGTGTGTTAGACAGCATACAGTGTGTGTGATAAGGGAGCAGCAGGTTGGTGTTGATCCAATAAGAAAGCCATTTTCTCTCCCTCTGCATCGGGGCTGGAAACAATCAGTCTTCAGGGTGATGTTCCTCTTCCACCTATTGATTTTATACGTGTATGTGTCTGCGTGTGTGTGGAACCACCAAATAATCCTCATTCATCCCCTCATTCCTTCCTCTCTGGTCCAGCTGAGTTAACCTACACAATTGCAAAGACGGCAATCAATGACTGTCCCCACTCACACTCACACACACCCGCATACACACACACAGATCACTGAGCTCAGCTGTGCAGTGGCTCGGCAGACTCGAGGATGCTCGCGGTTTGTGTTTATGCTGCTGCCTGTTGGGCTCTTAAAGATTTATGACTGTTGCACTTCAGCCTTTTTCAGCCTTCTTCACGCTCCATGAGTTTGTTTCACATGCAATGAGATGCCAAGAAGTCGCAGGATGTCAAAGAAAATCATACTGAAAACTGCTGTAAATCTAGCATTGTTTTCAAAAGCCTTAATGGAAGCTTTTGTTGTTACTCGACAAATAATTTGAGACTGTCTTATCAGTTATTTAAAAAGTATACCATTATGAAATTATCATTCTTACCCCCAGGTGGTTCTAGGTGGGGCTTTAGAACAGTGGTAGGGAGGTTCTCTTCTCTTCTGAGTATCATGGATACAATTCCCAACACCTGCAGCATGTTGAGGTGTCAAGATGCTCCACTGTCCCTGATGCATGAGTACATCTCAAAGTGATTCTCAAAGTTGGGGCCCCATTGAGTCTTGAAATGAAAGAAAACCTGATAGACTTGATTGCTAATAGCACAATTTTTTTGATAATTGTTATAAAATATAACAAGCAGCAGTCACAAATGGGTGAAACTATTGTATTAATTGATGGGGTTGTTTGTGCTGTCATCATATTCATGTTTAATTGGTTTCTAAGCAATATTTGTACATATTACCCAGCAACAATTGGAGTTGTGTGTCTCTGCTGCTGTTACTTTGTGGGTCAGAAACTGAAATGTTTGGAAATCCCTGGTATAAAATGTCAAATGTATAATAGTGTATGAGTGTGTATGAACGGGTGAATGAGAAACTTTGTGAAGTGCCTCGCACAACCTGGAGAGGTTAAAAAGGCACTATATGAGTGTTGGTCATTTACCATTTCAAAGTCATGACCAATTTAAAAGTTCTGAGGTTCAGTTTTTTTTAGATGTTATTAGTTCAATATAAAGAGATGGTGTCATTGTTGGACCAGCGTTGACTCCTACAGACTTGGTGACATCAGGGTCAACGAAACCTTAACTACCACATTCTGACAGTTCTGATGATTGACCATTAGTCATTTTTAAACACCTTTCATTTCCTGGTTGTTGAGATTTCTTAACAATTTGTTTTTATGATCGCTAAGGCAAAATTTTTAAATCAGAGACCCCCCTCACCTTAAATAAGGACACTTTACACAATTAGCACAGTCACACCCAATTAGCAAAACACCCCAGATCTTTTGCAAGATACCATGTTTGTACAAGTTATAAACTGAATTTTGTTGCCATGTCAAACACACAATCCAATGCTATTTACATGCTGACGTGCTACACCTAAAGTATTTACATGAGGCTAATGCTGGAGACTGATGAAAAGATTGATTTATTACCGTGTACTAATTCCTAAAAAAGAAAATAAAAAAGAACAAAAAAATTCTAGCTGTAATTCTAGCATCTTTTGCCTTGCTGGATCTGGGCTTGACTTCATTTGATAAAAGTTGGTTCTTTTATTCTCTCTGTATGGTCTCTACTTCCAGCCTACCTCTTCCTGTACCTCCTTCCCCTCTGTGGACTGCGTCCTCTCATTTTCACTTTTTCTCTTCTCCTGAGTACTTCCATTTTAGTTGGAAACAGGTGAACTCACCTGCTGTTCTTTTATAGAGACACAGCTTTTTAGAGTACCTGATTGGTGTGTTTGCAGCTATTCACATATGATGATGTGCTGTTATATCTTTCTGATTCTAAAATAGATATATAAACCCAAGCCCATACATTTTCTTTATGCATTTGGCCCCTGGACATGTATGTCACCAGCAGCTGAAGGCAGTCAGTGTTCTCAAAAACAAATTTAACAAAAAGGCAGCATTTCTTGAAGGACTGCATTTCACCCGTCGCCTTGCTCGTCAAACATTCAAACAAAGATGTTGCCTTAACTGTTAGTGATTGGACTGCATGTTGGGGATGACTCTCAGCTACTGCCACACCAAATTTGAGCTCATTATCTGTTTAAATAGCTCAGTGCCAGACATTTTTGTGTTTGCTGTGGTGGCTATGTTAAATCCGTCTGACTTTAAAACCTAATTAGTTTTAGATGTACATCCAGTGATCACTTTCTGAGCATTTTAATAAAGTACATTCAAAGGTTCATGAGAAATTTTGCTCAGACAGACAAAAAGCCGGTCACACAATTGCCTGCATTTCATGGTGACAGGCAATAATGATGAAATTATTTTTGTTGTTCTTTCAGTTGCTCCTTTCTGCAGGGGTTACCACAGCGAGCGTACTCACATGAAAGTTTTGACAGTTGTCTTACTCTGGAAACTCTTCCTGACTCAACCTCGGCTCTGACTTGTAGTCTCAGACTGCAAGACCATGGTACTGACCACTGAGCTATGGCAGCCCCAACCATAATGAAATTATGAACTACTTAAAGATTGTACTGACTTGTACTGTGTTGAGCTCCTGACTGGGGTTGTCTTTAAACATCACAAATCTTGACTACTAGTTATTGTTTCCCTGAAACAAGTATGTGACCAAGCAAAAAATATTGTGAGATAGTATATAGGTAAATATTCTTGTTTCTGAAATAGCATAGTTACAATAGTTCATGGTGGCACAGTGGTGCAGTGGTTAGAGCTGTGGCCTCCAAGCACGAAGGTTGCAGGATCGCTTCCTGACCTCAGGCCCTTCTGGGTGGAGTTTGCATATTTTCCCTGTGCGCACATGGGTTTACTCAGGGTACTCTGGTTTCCTCACAGACCAAAAACATGCATGTTAGGTTCATTGGTAACTCTGAAACTGTCCCTAGATGAGAGTGTGAATGGTTGTTTGTGTCTATGTGTCCCTGTGATGGACTTGTGACCTGTCCAGGGTGTCCCCCGCCTCTCACACAGTGATGGAGATAGGCACCAGCTCCCTGTGACCCAGAAAGGACAAGTGGGTAAAGAAGATGGGTGGATGGAAAATCATTCACTTTCTACTAAAGAACCAATGATGCCTTAACTGTTTTGTGTAATTTTAATGGCATAAAAAGTTGCATAAATAGCTTCGTATTTATGTAAATGACGCCAAGTTGGAAGTGGTGTTCTATTTGTATGCATGGGCACAATTTGATGTTTTAAAATGCGCTGATGCTGAACACTAAATGTCTGAGAAACAAGACAAACTCTAAAAGTAGTCAAAATGTGGGTCTCTGAAGGGAAGAACTCTGTGACAAAAAGGACCAAAGCTCCTTGTCTCTTATCTCTGGAAACATCTTTGTTTCAAACGGAAACTTTGTTTGTGAAAGAAACTTTTCCTTTGAAACAGTGGGGCCATTTAAAAGGATCCCCAGTAGGGAGACAGGGCTTATTGTGGACAGTGTCTGGTTTTGACATCTGTCAGAGGTGCCGTGAGGGAAAAAAACCCTGAAATTTATTTTAAATTACCGGCAGCTGTGGTTGCCAGATTTCCATCATGAAAAGTCATTATGATAATGTATAACGCATTATGGCATATTCTTTTGGAAACCATAAAAGTCACAGTGTAGATTAAAAGAAAAAGACAAAACACAACCAGCACAGATTCACGGACACAACTTACATTTTCCTCCTCACTTTACAGCATGTATCTGCCTTCATCCTCACATGTCCACACTGCCCTAGAGGTTCACTTTGGAGGTAAATATGCACACCTTGATGTCAGAAAAAGAAAAGAAGACGTCCATCAATATGATGCTTGGACACGACGCAACAAAGGGATTAGAGAGTTAATCTGTATTCAAAGCTGCAGTGGGAAAATAGACCATTTTAAGCCATTTGTTTTGATTCTTTGGTTTTCCGGTGGTTTTAATTAGTCCCACTTTCAAACATAAAAAAAAGAAAGAAATGTGGTTCTTAGAGGCCAGTTAGGCATGAATCACATCCAAAGCAGGCCGGAGGATAGTCTGAGAAAAGAAGCCTCCGTTTGAAGCTGTTAAATCTTCTCCTTAGTGTTTGTTTGCCTCCTTATCCCATATTTCTTTTGAGCCATCATTTTGCACCTATTGACATGTCCTGCAACAAATTAGAGACTGCGTATTTCAGTGTTTTGTGCCCAGAGACGGCGCATATCAGCCATTTATGCTGGAAACCGTTTGATTATGTTCGACTGAGCGGCGTAACAATTTGCAGCTCCATGGTGGAAGCACCTGTCAGACTCAGATAAGCATTAAAATGGTCAGAGGAGAGGAAAATACCTGGGGGGGAGAAATAATAAAGACAAATAGAAGCAAAGACTATCTCCACTTGCAGCGAGATTGATTTAGAGATCAATGAATGTGGATAGAGAGAGGAAAAATGTTTTAATGGAGGTTATTATTTGTGATGTCAGCAAACAGGTGAGATACGGAACTAACTACCAAACCAGTTTAACAGCTGGAAACACGTTATCCCATGGGAGCAGTAACACTGCAGTACAGGAGCCCTGAAAGAGGGGAAAAAGTCAGGTGATCTACAAAGTAAATAGATTTTTTTCCCTTTGTTTGTGATTACAAAACAAAAGAAGACTTTCCAAGATCGATCTGTCTAACTTCCTTAATTTAATTTGCAAATCAAATCAAATCTTGGTGATGTCACTGAACAGACTCTATAAGGTTGGAGCATAGATACACCAGTAAATCAAGAGCTCTGCCTTTTCCTTTGTTACCCGAGCGACAGTCTCTGGTCTCATCCTCACCTCTGCCCTCCTTCCACCACCTGCAGGGAGAGACATCAAGGTTGGCTGCTGTGAAAGCCATGTGGTTGGTGAGGGCAGCGCCATGGGCATGCCAACTCCTGGTGGCACAAACTGGCTCCATAGGGACAGAGAATTAGTTAAAAAGTGTATTTCCATTTTTGCCCGTATTTTTACCTCCGCCAAGGAGGTTATCTTTTCGGTAGCGTTCATTTGTTTGTCTGTCTGTGTACAAGATTACTCAAAAAATCATGAATGGACTTTCATGAAATTTTCAGTAAATAAAAAAAATTAAAGCTTGATGGTGATCAAGGTCAAAGGTGATTCTGTGCTCTAACTCTGCAACAGTGTAACATAGGAATGTCAAACTGCATGTGTGGACAGTGGACACCTCATGGGTCAAAGGTGATGCCTATTGATTTCAAGGTTCCAGGGTCCAGGGTGACCGCTTTGTCGCCTCTGCCAAGGAGCCTTTGTTTTTTCGGTTGTGGCCATTGGTTTGTTTGTCTGCCTGTTAGCAAAGATCACATAAAACAATAATGAACAGATTTGGAGGAAATTTTCAGGAAATGTTGGGGTTGTCGCAAAAAACCCAAACAATTGCTTGAATTTTGATGATAATCAAGATCATGATCCAGATCTTTTATTGATGCAATGGCCTTTGTGGAGGTTAGTGCTCTCTGAATGCTTCTAGGTTTTTAAAAAAATATTGTGCCCTGAATCTTAGGGTTCTGCACCTTAAATTTACAGTAGTTCTGTTGTTTTGTCATCCTTCGCTCACTGCTTCCTTTGTTAATAAACTGAAACCTACAAGCCTTCATTTGTCCTGAATGTCTTCATAAGTGTGTTTTTTCTCCACACACGCACACGCACACACTCTGGCTGTCAAATATCAGTGGTTACAGCAGAGCGCTGCAGTGTGTGAAGGCTTCACAGAGAGACATGATTGCTTGTGTTATCAGTGTTGAAACAGACAAATCAATCCCGCCCTGACAACCACACAATTAGCCGCTTTATTAGCTTGCTTGTAGACCAGCTCATGTGAAGGGGGGAGTCAAGTACCCGCAAATAAATGTTCCACCCGAGAGGAGCGGCGGTGGTGAAGAAGCGCACGAGCGTGCGTTCAGTATGAAGAGTGAGAACGGGGGTGAAGATTGATTGGGATGATTAAAGCTGATTTGCAGAGAGGATCAGAGTGTCTGCGCATTTCACTTGTTGACCATAACGAGTGCCGCCCTCTTTTAGTCACTCATGGACTGATGAACACACACACACAAACACACAGAAACAGGCTTGGAGTTTTGTTATTGCCCGGCGTTAAAGGTGAAAGGTGATAATAGTTTTGCTTGTGTCTATGTGTGTGTGTATTTTTCTTTGCTGTGTTAGGACAAATTTTTATTAAACTCTCAGAAAAATATCACTGGATGTTCATCTACGACTGATTAACTTTTGGAGTCAAACCCCTTTAAGATAGTCGCCGCAGCTAACTGACTTAAAAAATGCAAAAATAGTTTTGATTCCAGTTTTGACCCTAAAATTGGGTGTGGTAGTAGCTGAGAGTTGTCCCAGCATGTACTCCAAGCACTAATTGTGAAATAACCATTTAACTTTGCCATAAATTACTGGAATCAGATTTGGTTGTTTGTTACAAAAATGTCTTGTGAACTGTTGGCTAGATTTAGAAAGAAAGATCCACTGATTGTCACACACCTGAGTGTGTGAAATTTGGTCTCCGCATTTGACCCATCCCCTGAGGGAGCGGTGAGCAGCAGCAGGGCCACGCTCAGGAATCATTTGGTGATCTAACCCCCCCCCCAATTCCAACCCTTAATGTTAAGTGTCAAGCAGGGTGCCAATGGGAATTTTTACAGTCTTTGGTATGACCCAGCCAGGGATTGAACCTATAACCTCCCAGTTTCAGGGCAGACACTCTACCACTAGGTGAGCTGGTAATTTAATGAAACTTTTGGAAATTTATCACTGGATGCACATATACAACTGGTTAACTTGTGGAGTTACTGCATTTCAAGATGGCTGCCACAGCTAATCAACATCAGCCATCACAAAAATAGCAAAAGTTCATTCCAAGCTGATCTTAGTTTTGGACTCTAAAAGGTGAAATGCATTCCTTCAAGCAATGCTAGGCCTTTTTTTAGTTGATTTTTTTCAGCACATTTAATTTGATTTTGACGGACGGGAATGTATATGGAAGTATGGAAAACCATGCTGGTCATAACTCCTTTATGTATTTTTAATTCTTTTTTTTTATAATCAGCGTTCTAATATTGCAGCTGCTGCTGCAGACACGCAAACCCCGTTTCTGCCTTTTCATATCCCCAGCTGGCATTTATAAATGCTGTAAACATAAACACCATCAGACCCGAGCTGCCTCCCAGCATCCAGCCAGCAGCTTTTTGAGCGAAAGTGGCTCAGAGAAGCAGACACACAATTAATGAGTCTAATCAGATGTTCTGGAGGACAACTCATAATCTGATGTCTTGGCAAAGATGTTTGTTTTCTGATGAGTCACTATCTGCGTATCCAGCAAGGTTCTGATTATACGTATGCTGTATCAAATAGAAGGAGCAACTTCGTAGATGTGAAAAATTATCTGTGAGTTTTTATCAGATGGAAATATAAGAGGCAGGGCAAAAGTCTTTTTTTTTGCTGTAGATTTGTGGTTAAACTTTAGTCTTGTGACACTCAGCTAAGGGTAGTATCTCACCATGCTGCAGTTGTAGCTGTGCCTCAAAATTGCAAGAAAAATGGCAAATTTTCAGCTGCAGCTTCACTGAATTCTGAGTGTTTGTGACCACGTGACCTGCATGTCGTGTGGCTGCATTTTCAACAGACAGTTTTTAAAAAAAATCACGGCCTATTTTTGTGTGCACTGTTCCCACAACTGATTTGGTTTGCAAATTTTAATTTAGTTTTAGTCAAAGTCTTTTGATGAAAACGCATTGAAGTTTTAGTCATAGTTGGGTCATTTGTGGTTATTTTAGTTTTAGCTTAGTTTTAGTCAACTAAATCTGTAGTCAATTTAGTCAAGTAAAATATAAAGTGTAAAGATTATTATTTTTAATGACATCTGAAATGAATATTTACACCTAAAATAAACACTGATTAGTCTTATATAAAGTTTAAATGTGCATTATTCAGAGACAGATGTAAATCATAAAAAGCACAAGCACGATTTTATTTATCTGGCCTTGGTTTTTCAAAGAAAATCACAACAAAACAGTGATGATGATGTAAGTCTGCTGTCACAGAACAAGAGATGCATTTAACATTGGGAGTTCGGACGATGTTCTTGTTTAAACAGTTAGAAAAAGTAGCTATGCCTTGACATTAAATGTTGAATTGAAATGTGTCCATAAACGTACCCCTTCTCTTTCTCTCAGCCTGGCTGTTTGCACTTCCCGAGATAAATTAGAGATCCGTTCTGACTGAATATCTTCGCAGCTCGTCTCACCTTTTCACACAGCAAAATTAGATCTGATTGGATCTCGTCACTGTCAAACATTTTTTATTTTGTTTTTTCTTCGTCAATGAAAACATCAATACCTTTCATCACAGTTTTAGTCTACGTGCGTGAAAATATTTCGTCAGTGAAATCATTACTGCCACCCACATCATACCCAGCTTGGCTGCCGATCCCACATCTATGAAATAATTTACCAGTTTTTTAAAATAGATATTATTTATCATCTCGTTGTATTTAGATCTGGAAAGTCAGCTCTGTAGCCCCAGATGTTTTTTCGTCACAGGAAGAGCTCCTGTGCAGGTGTCAACATACACTTTACAGAAACTAAACTTAGAAAGTTTCAAGATACTTGTGATATCCCTGTCTTGTGACATTCACCAACTGTGCTATATATATATATATATATATATATATATACACCTACAAGTAGACACACATGTATATATAGACACACAGAGAGACTGTTAGATAAGTGTCACTTTTTTTTCTTTCCTCATGCTATAACAGTAAGACATGAGTTTATTCAGGACTTGAACTCATGACTTCATACAGCCAACGGAGGACTCACTCCCCTAGAGCAGTGTTTCCCACCCTTTGTGAGCCATGGCACATTTTTCACATTAGAAAAACCACAAGGCACACCACCAAACAAAAACGCCCCCAAAAAGTATATTTATTGAAACTGAATTAAAATCTAGTCTCAATTTACTTACTCAGTGTGAAACCCGGGCCTGTTTAGTTAAACACAAAGCTGATATTCTTGCAGGAATTGATGAAAGACACACACTAAGATCTTCCTCAACAACTCTGAGCCTCCCTCTTTTTTAGTCTTTTTTAATTTTTTTAGTAAGGGTGCTTGTTCCATTTGCATTAGAATTTTCTCCAGGAGCCAGGTCAGATCGACTATGTTTTCTTTTCAAATATTTATCCATCGCTATGACCTGTGGCGTTGTCTCTCTACTTTCGTATTTCTTCTTCGTCCTCTTCTGTTTTACTGGTGGATGGCAACGCACTTTATTGGCGCAAGAAGTTGTACCACCCTCTAGTGGAAGAGAATGTTATTGTTCTGCCTGTTGCTACTCGCCGCTCGCTTTGAGTACCAATCAGGTGAAATTGGATAATCTTCCACGGCACACCTGATGATTTCTCACGGCACACTTATGTGCCGCGGCACAGTGGTTGGGAAACACTGCCCTAGGCTAACAAGGGAGCTGTGCTTATTTCATCTGGGCTATAAATGAGGGGTCAGGTTGTTGGCAACACAAACACACTTCAAATGGAGTGTTACATGTGTCAGGGTGAACAAAATGTGTTCACAACAAAACAAATTCTTAAGAAAAAAAAATAATACTAGAGATGCATCCTGCCAACTACATCCTTATAGGTAAACCTAGCTGGCTCGTTGGTCTAGGGGTATGATTCTCGCTTTGGGTGCGAGAGGTCCCGGGTTCAAATCCTGGACGAGCCCTATTGATGGTTTATAATGATAATTGTCTGGAACAGGAAGTTTCTTTCAACATTAGTATGTGGTGTGTTTAGTCTGCAGCTTCCTTGGGGAAGAAGACAGTGATCTCTCAAGCCATCTCAAGAACTGTTTAGAATCATTGATAAGAGTAAAAAAAATAAGGATGGTTTTGGCTGAAGACCCACTAGACATGAAAACAATTCAATACATCTTTCATGAAAGCGACTAATTACATTTTTGTGTCAAACAGATGATTAGATGAATTCTCACTTATTAATGTGTTAAGAAGACAGTTTGTTTACTGTAACCAGGGTAATTTTTCCAATTTCCATTGGAAATGTTCCCATTTTAATTAGATTAACTTGGATAGTTTTTATTTTTCTTTACCATTATATATTTCTGGCTGAAATTAGGTTCCCAAAAGTTATCTTTATTAGCAAATTATGTATTTATTTGTATTGTATCTATTTTACTAATTTAAAGATTTGTTTAAAAAAAAGTCTGCCTTTCCTTCATTTTGTTTTGTTTCTTCTTGCGTATTTTTTCAGTGCATTAGTTCTCGCGTGACTTCCTATTACCACGAGACTTGTAGCGTTACTTGTCTGTTGGTGTCTCATTAAGACACCTGTTGCTCACAACCAGGCTATGTGGGGGAGAGACTATATCATAGTTTGCTGAGTTGTAAACATGCATCCGAATGATTACTTTCTGAAAGCGTCATTAAAATGAGTCCAAAGGTACATTAGATTTTATTGCTAACCAGTGACTTGAGGACTTTGATTTAATCAAATGCGAGGTTTGTTTAAACAAAGTCGGTACACAGGATGCCAGTTAAACTTACCCAAGTACACAAAACACAGAGACAAAAGCAGAGTCCAAAAACCACAGGACGATTCGAACACTGGAGACAAAGAAAAGGCTGAAACCTGCTTCGAAGAAGGGACGGGAATAAACACCTGACAGGGAGATAATTGGAAACAGGTGAGACTAATTAGTGTGGAGTTAAACAGCAGGGACAGAAAGCAGCAGAGATGGCACACAGCACATCCAGTTCTTAAAAGAACAGTTCAGATTTTTGAAGTGTTGTTTTTTTAAATGTTATTAACCTGTAATACCGTATCTGTTGTATGTAGTTTTTTTTTTTTTCCCTGCAGTCTCTTTGCCCCAGTTTGGAGGTTATCCTGGCAGAAACGTTACACTATTTCTGCTGGGAGTGCTCCAGGCTGCAGCGGAGGAGCTAGATTATATTCACACTGATTACTCCTCCTATTCAGAGCTGGGAGACATCTTGTATGATAGCATTAGCAGTTAGTGGAGTTTTTGGAGGGGACTGTTGTCCCATTCTTGCCTTATGCACATTTCTAGTTGCTCAACAATCCTGGGTCTTTGCTGGATTTTTCGTTTTATGCTGCACCAAATGTTTTCAATCGGTGAGAGGTCTGGACTGCAGGCAGGTCAGTTCAGCACCTGGACTCTTCTACTATGAAGCCATGTTGTTGTAATGGATGCAGTCTGTAGTTTAGCATTGTCTTGCTAGAATATGCAAGGCCTTCCCTGAAAAAGACATTGCCTGGATGGCAGCATCTGTTGTTGTAAAACCTATAAATACTTTTCTGAATTGATGGAACCTGTCCAGATGTGTAAGCTGTCCATGCTATAGGTATTAATGCACCCCCATACCAACAGAGAAGCAGGCTTTTGAACTGTGTGCTGATAACAGGACTGATGGAACCTCTCCCTTTTAGTACAAAGGATGTGGAGTATGTGGTATCCAAAAAGAATTTCCAATTTTGGTTCGTCTAACAACATAAAGCAGTTTTCCACTTTGCTTCAGTTCACTTTAAATGAGTTTTGGTCCAGAGAAGACAGCAGCATCTCTGAATGGTTCACATACGGCTTCTTCTTTGCATGATCAAGTTTTAAGCAGCATTAGTGGATGGCATGGTGAGCTGTGTTTACAGACAGTGATTAGTGGAAGTGTTCCTGAGTCCATGCAGTGATGTCCAGAACAGAATCAGAGCTGTTTTTAATGCAGAGGCCCCTGAGGGCCTTAAGATCACAAACATGACTTGAACTCAAAGATCATTTCAGATTTTTGAATCCTGATATTTATGAAGTAGAGATAATGAGATAATGAAAGCCTTCCCAATTTTCTGTTAAGGAACTTTATTCTGAAATTGTTCCACTATCTTTTGATGCAGTTTTTTGCAGACTGGTGAACCTCTGTCTTCAGTCTCTAAAATGCTCTTTTTATACCCAGTCCTCTTACTGATCTGTTCCCAGTTAACCTAATTAGTTGCAAAATGCTCCTCATATTTGTACCACTTACTTGCACACCATTTTGTTGCCCCATTCCATCTTTTCTGAGATGTGCTGCTGTCATCTAATTCAATATTACCTTTTTTTTCTAAACAAATAATACAATTTTTTAGTTAAAGCATTTCATACATTATGTTTACTATGTTCCATTGGGAGTAAAATATGGGTTTATGAGATTTGCACATCATTGCATTTGGTTTTTATTTTATTTCATTTTACAAAACATCCTGACTTTTTCAGAACTGGTGTTGTAGTAGCTGAGCATTATCCTTAACACATATTTTGAATGTGACAAATTGGGCAACATCTTAGCTCAAAACAGGGGTTTTTCTATTTTTTTCAGAAATCAGCACTGATTTATTATAAGCTCTCCTGTTCTGCTCAGTGTTTGTCTCAATCTTTACCTCCTGGTTGGTGCTACAGCAGTTACTCTAATTTTAAATTGGACACAAATCTTTCTGTATTCTTACTTATTTTTGTGAAGTTTCAACAGTTTTTTAGTTCTTCCAATGACTTCCTTCCACTTGGAGCCACGATGCAGACAGATGTTAAGAAGCACTTACACAGCCCCGTTTTTAATTGAGCCTTCAGCAGCGCAGCTTTCATACAGTCTACTACTGACAGGAACTTTGTGTTCAGCATTTTTTGACTATGTCAGGAAGTTGGGAATTAAATCATACTTTAGGACTGGGGAACAAACGTTTTCTCGGACTTCACATTTTGCAACATTTTTGCTTAAAACTTTGGCACCAACCCAGTTTATCTTTTAGCAGAATATTTCCTGAAGCCCAGAGCAGATTTTATTAAAACTCTCAGAAAGTAATTACTGGTTGTATTTGTACAACTGAGTAACATTTAGAGTCACCACAATTCAAGATGGCCACCACAGCTCATCAACAATAACAACCACAAAAATGGCTATAATTCCAGCAATTTTACAGATATAGAGCTAAAATTTTGTTTGGTAGTCGCTGAGAGTCATCTTATACACACACTCTGAGCTCTAACAGATCCAATGAAACCTCACAATGTTGCATGAGATTGTGTAATTATTAAACAAGGTTTGACCAGAATGGCTTTATGCCTTCTCGTCATAAAATGATCTTAGTTTAACACTGTGGCATAAAATGTGGCGGGTGATACGCATTTCTTCAATGAATTCTGGTTTTCTTTTTATTTATTTTTTTAATCTAGCCCTTCAGTTTTTCTCCTGTGTGAAACCTGGATGGCTGAACCACCTTTCTTGATAGTCAGTAGTTGAGATGTTTCGGTCCACACTAACAAAGCTGCTTTGAGCCTCGCTGATGTGCGACAGCGAGAGCGCGTGTCTGCACTGCGGAGCGCAGGCCAACGTAAGCTGTCACATTAACCAAAGGAGGTGGTGCTCAGACCTTTACAGAGTCAGCACAGGTCACTTTGGATCCAGACTCACACTGCCCATTTTTTAGACCCCTTCAAACACCCGGAACAGTCCGTAGGTCAAACACAGTTATTTCAACATCTTGCACATTTACATTGTTGATATAATCCAGTTTTATATTTCTCAATTAGGTTTTAAAATAATAAGCGTTATTAGGCTAGTGACTGGAGACTGATGGAAAAGTATTCTTGCAAAATCAAATATTCAACCCAATCAGCTGTGTAGAAAGCGGTCACAGAACTTTCTGATTTGACCTCTTTGTATTAGTTCGTGTGGAGAACCGTCAGGGAAAAATTGAACCATCAAAAAGCAAATAGTGGGCTCGTGTTCATGTGTTTGTCATAAGCCAATACTTTAATGAAACTCTCAGGAAGTAATCATTGAGTGTACAACTGAATAACATTTGGAGTCAAGCCATTCAGATGGCTGCCAAAGCTAATCAAACAAACCGAACGCAAAAATTACTGTAACCCAGTCAATTTTGCAGACATTGAGCAAAAACTTGGTGTGATGATAGCTGAGAGACATCCCCAACACATACTCTGAGTGCTACTTACTGTACAAAATCTTTGCTTAAAACGTTGGCAAAACCTGATGGAGTCAACCCGGTTTGCCTATTCAAAAAATATCTAATGGACCACGAGACGTATTTTAATGAAACTTTCCAGAAAGTCGTTACTGAATATACTTCTACAACTGATTAACTTTTGGAGTCAATTCAAGATAGTTGCCATGGTTAAACAACCTTAATTAATACATAAACTGCTATTTTATCTTAGTCAGCTTTACAGATATTGAGCTAAACGTTCATATGGTAGCAGCTGAGAGTCATTCACAGCACATACTCTAAGCGTGAGGTCTTACAATATCACTTGACATTGTGCATAACGTTATTGTCAAAGTTTGCTTACAACAGCTACAACTCTGTCATTTCTCAACATAAGCTGATCTTAGTTTAAAACTCAGGCATGAAAGGCGACGGGCAATAGGCATTCCTTCAAGAAATGCTTCGCCTCTAATTATCTAATCAGCTTTAACCTGAACGCCAGCTGCTTGTTTGCATTTTTACTTAATTAGTCCCCACAGTCCTCTAGGAGTTCATCCCCTCCTGAAAAAACAAAAACAACAACAACAAAATCATTTCCAGTCTGTTAACACATCTGCAAATCAATCCAAATATCATTTAAAGCAATTTTGTCTCTAAGAGGAAAAGTATTAGAGTGCTGCCTTTTAAAAGAGAGTGAAATCACATGGTTGTAGGACACCTATTAGCTATGAATAGGTTCAGTTTACCTGAAATAAAATCAGTTAAAACCTGAACGTTATAAGTCCTGTCCTCCATCTATCTTCAAATTGTGGGCATCACCACGTGATGGAGACTGCACTCAGAATTTTGTAAAAGAAAAAAAAAACAACAAGCTTTTAAAGGTCAAATTCTCGGAGATGCATTAAAAAAAGCCTGGCCAGCTCAAACAGCAAATAGTGCATAACCTGGTTTCAGCCCTCACCAGGCTTGTTTTTTCTTTTTAGAATCTCTTTACCTGTACGGCCAAGTGAAACATTCAGGGTAAACAAGTCTATTTGCTACACAAATACTCTTCCTCCGTTCCTCCGAGGCCAGAGACACAGGAAGGTGTACCAGCGGGGCTTTCAGGAATCCAACTTGTCTCTAAAATGTTCTGCAGTCGTTCAGCAAGACTGATATCTGGTCAGTCCTGGACACCTTGTCCACACTCAAAGATCAAGTCCTAAAGACATTCCTTAGAGGTTTTCCTATATATCCTACCTGGTAGAGTGGCCGCTGCCTTCAGGGAATGCTCATTGATGCTAACTGCAGCCAGAGACTCGATTTATTTGTTCTTTGCATCTTTTAAAGCCGCATCTGCCATTACATTTTTTGAACCACACAGAAACAGATGGCTTCATCACCATCTCATTAACTCTTCCAGCTGAAATCCACTTTTGATATGAGAGCCTTATTAGCAGAAAAAAAAAGCACTTTTTTTCAGCTGGTGACGGCTTGAGCAGAAGAGGCGACCACTGAATCATATGGTGAATCAAACAGAAAGCAGCAGCGAAGTGAAGAAGTTGAAGAACTCCAACACACCAGCCAAGAACATCCTCTGAGATTCACGTTTTAATCCACTTAATTAATAGTATTATTAATAGGAAATAAAGACACGCTTGGGGTGTGTGAACAAATGGTGGTCAGGCAGATTATTACGTGTGTTTAGTTTAATCCCTCCACACCACCTGAAACAAACCTCAGTAAACCAGCATTGTACCTCCCAGAGAGGAGGAGGAGGACGTAGAGGAGAGAAGAGTTCTGGTTTGGAAATAAATTAGCAGGAGACATTGTGGATTTGCGGAAGGCTTGCAAGCGTGTACTTCGAGACATTCTGTGGGGGGCACTGCAGGACTATGACGTGCCAGGGCTGCTTTGAAGGGCTAGCTGAGTTTTGGCCACAATTTTGGCACAAAGTCAAGCTTGCTCGAGGTGCTCCGAGGCTGCCACTTGTCTCCGATCCTGTTTGTGGTGTTCATGGCAGGAGCTCAACCTCGAGAGGAGTGTGTCTCGTTTGGAAATCACAGGGTCTCATGTCTGCTTTTTGTTGATGATGTGGTTTTATTGGCGCTTTCAAGCCATGACTTCCAGGGTGAACTGGGGCTGTGTGAAGGGGCTGGGATGAGAGCCATCTCCTCTAAGTTTGAGGCCATGATACTTATTTAGAAAAGGGTAAAATTCTCTCCCCTGGTTGGGGGTGAGTCTTTGCCTTAAGTGGAGGAGTTCAAGTATCTGGGGGTCTTGATGGTAAGCTGGAGCAAAAGTTGGACTAACGGATCAGGGTTTTGTACACAGTAATGAGGGTGTTGCTCTGGTCTGTTGCGGTGAGGAAGGAGCAGAGCCGAAAGGCAAAGCTGTCAATTTTACTGGTCTGCCTATGTTCCAACTCTCACCTATGATCATGAGGTATGAATCATAATAAAAATATTTTTTAAATTCTGGATTCAAATGGCTGAAATGATCTTCCTCTATATTGGGTGGCCAGGCTCAGCCTTAAAGATATAAGGCGAGGAGCTCAGTCATTCAGAGGGAGATTGGAGCAGAGCCACTGCTCCTATGCATTGCTTCGCTCTAGAGGTTTTCCGGCTACAGTCCTACTGGGAGGAGACCCCAGAGCAGACCCATAACTCACTGGGGGAATTATACTGTATATCCTCTAAGGACTGGAAACACCTTTGGAACCCACAAGAGGAGTTAGGGAGTGTCGCTGGGGAGAGGGATTGTATTTGGAACATGTACTCTTCAATTTGATGTGGATTTGTGGTCGCATTCTGGGCACCAGGGAGACTGTGAAAAGGTCGATCAGGAGCTCCCAGGCATAAATAGCTTTCTGATTGCTGCGATCACGATCATAACAGATGCCTGAGATAACAACAGATATCATTTGGAAAGCAAAGCATCGAAACCATTCACAAATCAGTGTTTTAGCGTAGAAATAAACTCTCTGCGACGGACAGTGAATTTTAGTTTTTCAAAAAAGAAGTAAAACAAGGCAAAACAGCAAACTGATATTTGGTATTCAGATTCATTTTGTGTGACAATCAAACACCATGTCAAAGACATGGGAGACTGAAAAGTATTTCTTTGGCCGACCCAAATAAATAACTTACAGTCAATAATAAACACTTAAAATCCTAGTTAAACACTAAATGCAGAGAACAGCTTAACGACAGAGTTCATGAGTATCATGCCCAAGAAGGAGGGCACACAGCTGATGGTCTGGGGGGGTGGATTCTGTAATTGTGTTCTTTGTTTTGCATCAGCTTGTGTAAATGTCCCCTAGTGAAGAAAAGTTGCTGTTGGTCATTTTTGAGCAGATCTAATCACTCGTTCTTGTCACCCTCAGAGCAGCTCCCATACCAGACTGTTTTAGAAAATCTCAAGACACTCTCCTCCTCACGCAGGTGAAAAGACGGCAGCACTGAGGCTGGAATGCTTCAACTTCCTCATGAATCAGAGATGCCGATGAGCCTTCTTAATGGTGTGCTTGTGGCTCATGTAAGGTCAGTGGTCGTGAACAGGTCCAAGTATTTATTGTCCGTCACCAAAGGTGAAAGGACAGTAGTGGTTTTGCCCGTGTTTGTGTGCATGTGTTTGTCTGCAGAGAGCCACTGCACAAATTTTAATGATGTACAATATTCAATATTTAGACCAATCACCAAGCTCCTCTACCTTCCTCCTGCACATAAACTTGTCATTGCAGAAGATCAAACCAACAGCAACATGTCATCTGCAAACCTCACAACATGATCGCCTGGATACCTTGCAGAGCTATCATGTGTAGCATGTTCAGGAGGGGGGTCGGCGAACCTAAAAAAAATCTCAAATCCTGTTTTTGCATGAGCTTATGTCTTATTTAGTGGGGCCAAGCTTCCTTAGGTACATACCATTGTGTCTGGATGAAAGGCTGTGCTGTGGATTTATCTCTGTTTTGTAGGCAATTTATTTGAACTAAGCAGAAAATTTGTTTCTTATGTTGTAAAAAAAAAGACTTGTCTTTAGAAATCTGGATGTGAGAATGACTGTGGTGCGGCCTTAGATGCATTATCATCGCACTGTAATTTATTCACACTGCATCAGGCTACTAGAGTTCACTGTTTTAAAAGGAACTGCTTACTGTCTGTCAAATTAAAATTTCATCGTGAGTGTTTCTTGCACTTTGTTCTTTGATTGGGTCATTTAGCTGTTTTTTTCTGTGGAGCAGGATCCAATTTCTCTTTAACAATTACAAATCTATTATTTCTTTGGCGTGTTTGACACAAAGTTTGACTGTTAAATAGCTATAGCTTCCTATTGTCTTTTTACTGGCCCATTTTCCTTCCCTCTCTCTCATCTCCTCTATTTATCTACTCTGTTGGGTTTGAACTCCCTGTGCAGCGGCACAGCCCACAGAAATCACACATAAAGTAAATGTTTATTGAGCAGCATCTTTTTTACACCTCAGAGGGATTCGTGTTAGACTGACAGACCGCAGATCTGTTTTCATGTTTCTTCAAGCACTTTAAAGTGACGGCTTTAGAAGAATCTCACGCTAAACAGGGAACGGCAGTTTCACAGCTATTAAAGCGGTTGCTAGGAAACAGGTTCGTCTGCTTTTTGTATGGTATAAAAAAGTATACACACAAACAAGCAGATGGAACTACAGTGATACTGGCTGGATGCGGTGTGGGGTAATCTCGGTCTTTGGGAAATGGGGAACTACATCCCACAGGGGAAAATGCGGTTATAAATGTCAAGAAATTCCTGGCAATTGTAGTGATTTCCTCCCTGTAACACCGTGTTGCTCTTGTAGCAGCCGACCAGTAAAAAACACACTAAAAAAAGCTTTTTACTACAATCCAATACAATGGTTTTTGCCCCAAAATCCTAAACTGAAGTTAAACAAAATACAGTTTTGAAAGTTAATATATAAAAAAAATCTGATACCTAATCTGTCTTTCAATACAATCAAATCCAGATAAAAAATTCAACATGACTTTTTGCATCACAAAGTTGAGCTAAGATCTAGAGTCGTGTGTGGAAATTCAGTCACTCACTTCGTTTAGAGAAATTAAACATAAATAACATTGATGTTCTGCCAATTGCACTAAATAACCAATCATGAGTAAGTTTAAGCACCGCTATAAAAGTAGAAGATGAGTGGAGAATTAAGGTGTGTTATTAGAATGCTACGGAAAAACATCATCAATGATCTTTGAGAAGCAGTTACTGCTGTGCATCAATATGTGAATGGACGTTTCCAAACAATCTGGATCCTATCACTGAAAAGTTACAAAGATGACCCACAAACGGGAAACTGTGTCTTCCCAAGAGAATCACATGAACAAAAACACCTCAGATTTGACTGGCCTCAGTGAGTATGTCAAGTGTTAAAGCTGATGACAGTACAATCAGAAAAGAACTGAAGAAGTATGCTTTATCTGGACAGATCTCCAGGAGCGCTAGTTTACAAGCGGCTAAAATAAGCTTCCTTCGTAGGGTGGCTGGGCTCAGTCACCCTTCCAAGATGACAGTTCCAGTTCCAGCTGAAGAAAAGCAACCCCACAGCATGCTGCCGTCACCACCACGTTTTGGTGATCCAAAGTCTTGAATTGTGACATAAAATGTCAACTTTGTGTTTGGGAGCTCATTTTTCCTGAAGTTTTTGGTAGACTTGATTTTGGATTTTTTTCTTTGTAAGAAAAGGCCTCCATATGGAGAACCCAGGAGATTGTTATCACATGTAGAACACGGCCAGTGCTCATCAGAAATTAATCCATTTTTTGGTCACCTTCTCCTGACTGATTCCTTTTAACAACGAAATCCTTCTGATGCTTTGCGAGCTCTCTGTGAACTCTGGTTTTCGCTGTAGGGTGCAATTACGTAAACAGAGAAATCCTGTTGGAACAGCTGAACTTTATCTCATGTTGATCAAAGTCGTTTTAATTGATGGCAGGTGTGTTCTTAAGAAGAACAAAGGCAGTAATCAAATCAAACGGTGCTCTGACAAATTATTAGTTTAAGGGTTTGCATACTTCTACAGCTTTATTGCCTCTTTAAAATTTTATACTTTTTCTTCACAACTCACAAAAACCTGGCATTTTGACAGGGGTGAGTAGATGTTTTATAGCCACTTTATATAATGTGTGTTTTCCCCTCTCACTGTAACTTCAGCTATAAAAACTGAAGGCACATACCTAAAGCATCAAAAGTAAAAGCTTATACCATGGCGTGCACATTCAGTTCTAAACGCAGCCCTCTCGGGAGTAGGGCGTCCGGCCGCAGAGCCTGTCCAGATCACACACGGAGGAGACGAAAGGAGAAAAGAAATGGAGCAGCAACCTAGGGAGAACCTTTGAAACATTCTGCCTTTTTAAACTTTCCTTTCACATATACAGCAGATATAGTCGAAATAATAACACAGATGAAAAATTGAGATTTTATTAAAGTGGAGCATCAACATCTACTTGTTCTTTGAAAGTGACCATGATAAAAACTTAGTCTCTATGGGCTGCTTTAAAGTCACAACTTCAGACTTATTTTGCTTGCTTTTGGCAAATAAAAAAGTCAACAAGAACTGCTTTATACTAAAATGTGGCCATGTTAAAATACAATATATGGAAACAAAGAAAACATTAGAGACTAGAAAGGTATGGCAAGCTTCTTAATGATAATGGTTCACTACTGTGTTGCATTTTCAATTTGCTCGTTAAATTTTTGCTAATATGGAAAACCATTATTATGGAAAGCAAAATTAGAAGGTGGAAGGAAAGGTCAGACTGACATAAATGGCTAAAGTAATCATGTAATCATTATGTGTTCTAGGAAATACATAATAAGAACATGACAGTAAGCTGGTATCTTTAGTCTAGAACAGGGGTGTCCATTCCTGGTCCTCAAGGGCCACTATCCTGCATGTGTTACTTGTTTCTCTGCTCCAAAACACCTGATTTAGTGGTTAAATTACCTCTTCATGTTCTGCAGAAGCCTGTTAATCACCCATTTATTCAAATCAGGTGTGTTGGAGCAGAGAAACAAGGAAAAGATGCAGGATGATGACCCTCGAGGACCAAGATTGGACACCCCTGGTCTAGAACATGTTAGAGAGATTCCGATGGACTGCTTATTCATTGGAAGGCCATACTGAGGCCTCCTTCACACAAGGATTATGACCCCACTATGCTCTCCACAATCTACATGATCTGTTGGAACAAGTTTGGAAAACCGTCTTCAGTTTTAATGCAATCAACCAAAATAAATAAATAAATAAATCTACATTCTTAGTGCTCACCAAGGAGTTTTTTGATGGTTTTCCAGCTCTCATAGAGCATGAAAACAGCAGGCTCTCATCACTCTCTATACGCCTGCGATGACATGACTTTTTGGGACCATGAGGCTAACATGACTAGTTTTTCTTGAAACTCTTGACAACCAAGCCACGCAGGTGTGAATAGGACTCATATCCATTATATGCCTCCACCGCACTTCCTCTAGGAACTTGATGTGCTGCCACCAGTATGATAAACCACCACAAGCTTGCAATGGAGGTTTTCTTTGCATATTTGAAACCATTGGGAACCTATCACGCTCTATCATGTCTAGGAGCCCACTGCATTCCTAATATGGGCCTGAATACCTCGCCAAAAAACATTCATGTTCTGGATGATGTTTAACATCATAGTGTGGTCATCATGCAGTGTGAAGAAGGGCCTAAACAGCAGTGAACACAAAGCAAAGGGAACTTCTAAAAGAGGTAAAGGGGAGAATAATTTACTCTTCCCTGTCGCTATAAAGGTCTGTCTTCAAAGCCATAGGAACATTGTTTTTGGTGGTCATCAACAAATGCCAGCACATGCAGTTATTATCCATCTTTAAGCATTAAAATCTTTGGAAATCTTGAATGGAGTCTAATGAACAATATGCAGAACTCAAAATGTTGCCTGAAGTGATTAACTAGATCGAGAAATATATTAAAGACTCGAGCACATAGTCTTTGTTTTTCTTTTTTGTTATTGTGTCGTCTCAATTGTTTTTTCAGAGGCCCCATCCAGCTCCTCAATTTTTTCATCTGCCCAGTTCAAGGAGTTGTCAGCAGCATCCTTGACAGCTTGTAAATCAGTGGCTGTCTGTTTGAGAGCATCATGTGTTGACATGATCACCTTATGGGAGAGAGGATGTTCATTTGCAGGTGCTTTTACAGAGAACCTGCCTGCAGACAGGAACAAGTCAATCCGAATGACCCAAATATCTTTTTCAGGGCTTCATGCTTCACCTATCATCATGTCTCTCCAACCACAGCAATACCATTTTTTTCTCTGGTTTTAACTTAGTTTCTTTTGCCCATTTACTCTCTGGAATGAATTCTTGATGAACTTGTGTGATTAAGGAGGTCAAAAAGTCATCCACTCTCAACATAACTTTTTAACTTGTGTCAGACAACACAGTAATTACAAAACATAATACTGTGTTTCCTCTAAGGCAGAGATGCAGCTGTGCTGCTTCTGTGTTTGAGCCTCATCTGTGGAATTTCCAATGCTCTGTATACAGAAAAGGTTCAAATCCTCAAGGACATCTGAAAAGCCAGGTCCACATTGTGCAATTTTAGACATAATCTTTGGTCATGAAAGTGTAGAGGTTGACTCACCAAATATGTTGTGGTTATTTTACTGGATAATTTAACAAAGAACTCAAAGACTGATGGCTGGGAAATATATTTGAAAATTTCTAATATGGATTCACAAGGTTTGGACAGTCTTGAATCTGGATCACTCTCTCTGTATGTACTGGTAATTAGCTGGTACCTGGTTATATACTGGTTAAGTATCAGGTACAAACCAGGTACATACCAGGTACAAACCTGGTACATCCAAAGGTAAGTACTAGAGACCTAAAAGGTAAGAACCAGGTACATATCTGGTAATTAAAAGGTACAGGTGTACATCCAGTAAGTACCAGGCTGTCTTGTGCATTTCTATCTAACAATGATACCTAAATTTAATAATTATTTTTAAAATTGTGCAGTGCACCAACTAACATATTTTTTTGCCGCCATTCCAGATAACCACAGCTGTCTGCTTTTCGTCATCCCCCTTCCATCTTTTTGGAGTCTGATTGCAATAACAAAAGCATTAATGGCAGCACTTAATTTCCATTTTCTGTTGGTTTGATATCTCTGTTGGATATGAATTATGAGTGTTTTCAGTCAGAGAAATGACAGTAGTTTTTGACATAAGGACATATTTTCTTAATAAAATTCTAACCTTTGAACATTCATGATCAGTGCCACAAATGTCCAAAGTGTACAGAGACTCATTCTCTACCTGTCTATAGCTAAGGCCTCCCCTTCTTTGTTGATTTGACAACTTTGACTACCTGTTCCACAACATGACCCCTTTTTTAACCTGATCTGTTTGCACTGTCAGATGTCTGGCTCCTTGTAGGCGAGTGTCAGCTTGACAGCATTTCAAATAAGCTTAGCACAATTTATGTGAGCCATGCTTTTGTCATTGTCTTCCATTCTCTGGTGCACATGCTTCTAATCTAATATTCCAGTCACAAAAATGCAGGAGTCAGATGACTCTTTGAAAGCCAGGCATAGAAAACAACAACAACAAAAAGATGTTTGTTACAACATGTCAGCCTAGTCTGATGGTGCCATCTCCACAAGTAAACACCTTGCTCACCACAGTGCTTTTCCCCACCTTTTTATGGTTTAATGCCTGAATCATGGCAGGTTTGTGATGAGGAAGCTAGTCTCCCTGATCGTCATTGCTCTCTTCTGTCACTTTCTCGAAAACCTGACTTGATTCGAACAAAAGAATTTGGACTTTTTGTTTTTTTCCACAAAGACAAAACGTATGAACATATTAGACACTGCAAGTGAGTTCAAACACCCATTCCCATTCATTCACTCATTTTCTGAGCTCATTTATTCCTCTTCAGGGTTATGTGGAGCTGGACTTTTTATGAGCAGTCAATGAGTGAGAAACAGGGTACATCCTGGACAGATCACTAGTCCAACACAGACATACAAGACACACAACCATTATACATGTACACATATACATTATATACATCCAGTGACTACTTTCCAAAAGTTTAATTATAATAGGTCCAGTGGTTTGCTAGCAAACAGGGTTGACTCCAAGAGTTAACAGCAATGTTTTAACACGTTGCTATTAACTCTTGTGATCTGTTGGAGCTCAGCATATAAGGTGAGGATGACTCTCAGCTACTACCACACGAACATTTATCTCAGTGCCTCTTAAACTGACTGAGTTAAGTTCTTGTTTTCAAAGACAAGTTGGCTGCAGCAACTATCTTGAATTGGGTTGACTCCAAAAGTCAAAACTCAACTCCATTCACATCTTTAGCTTTGTCCTAACTCTAATGGTGTGTTCTATTTGTACTTAGAAGTTAGAATTTCTCAGTTTCAAGTCTGAAAACTCAACTGAAACACTCTCTAAAGTCAGAATTTTGTCTTGGAAATTGAAGGGTTCCCAAAATCAAAATCCATTATGGCTTACTTGTGCATGAAAAGTTGTAATAGCTGCAGTAATAAACTTTTGATTTTCCCTTCTGTCAGTTGGTATCTCAGCAATTCAGTCAAGACACAGTTACTATAAGTGAACAGGTTGCTATAGTGTTTGATTGGCAGTTCACCTGGTCACTGAACAAAACATAGCATTTCCTGCTGTTTTCTGACAAGCAGCTAAAACATAATTAAGATTGGTCTGATGTCATTCCCAGATTTGACTTCTGTCTTTCAGCCTAAGTGGAACGCAGCATAGCCGCCAACCTAAAAATGATGTTCCACCATATTAATACCAGGCTTCGGACCCCATAAGACCAGTCCTGATGGGGTAGGTGAATATACCAGAAAAGGTCCTTAAAAAGGTAACACAACTGAAGTGACATAAACCAGGATAATTTGTCCAGAGAGCGAAACCAAAACCAAACACAGAGACGGAGCTAACGGTAATGTACAGTGAGCCGGATTCAGGAGCAGTCTGCAAGGCAAGAAGAACTGGGTGAGTCTCGGGTATGATTAAGGTCAGTGTTGATCAGAGGAGTGAATGAAATAATGTCTCTTGTTTTCTTACAGATTCAGGAGGTGGTTTGCTGCGTAGAGGAGGTGAGGAAAGTTTCCAAGATGATCCAGTAGATGACGAGCCAGTTGTCCAGCAAAGGTAAGTATCCAAGAAGTTCCAGGTAAGTTCCCATAAAGGTGAATCGTCTTGGCGTGGCAAAAACCTGAGTTTTAAGCAATACAAAGAACTTGGTTAGCACAATGAGAACCACAGAGGTTCGACACTGAGGCGGAGAATCTAACCCGAAAGGTTTGATGCTCCAGCGAAGGTCTGGTCTCAGCCGGAGGCTTAAATGCTGGATGGTCTCGTCAGTGGAATCAGGATCACCTGTGGAATGAAAGTTAGAGGCGCCGTCCAAGGGCGGAGCTAACTCCAGATCCTCACATGAAGTACACTCAAAACTAAGATCAATTTAGAATAGACAATTATTTAGCATGGATTTTTTGGATGTGAAAGAAAACTAGGATGCCCCCAAAAAAAGAAAGAAAGAAAAACTGCTCATAAACTGGGAGAACATGACAGCTCAACAAAGAAAGGCTCTGGTTCAAATATGAACCATCTTAGTGTGAGGCAACAGTACTGACCAACTTCACTACCATACAGCCCAAATCCAGGGGTCACTCCTTTGAAACTGAGCACAACAGGAGATACTACTTACTAAAAGTCACTTTACAGCTGATTAGATGTTAAATATATAAATATATATATAACAAACCACTTGGAGCACAAGAAATTATATCTTCTGATCCAGTGAAACAAAAAACAACTGTTTAGGTTTTGTCAAACCTTTACTCGAGTGTACGGCCAAGAAAACACAAGAGTGCCTTCAAGAAGAGGATGCCTTGAAAGTCATGCAGTGACTAAACCAAAGTCTGGACCTGAACCTAGAACATCTTTGTGCGTTGACACTCCCCATCAAACTAGCTGACTTTCACCTGAGAGGAGAACCCATAAAAATGTGTCTGTCACCAAACCCACCATGCGCTCAACGCACAAACACATTCACAACAATAACCTGCTGCCTTCCAGCTCATTTCTGGACAAGGAGCTGGAATTTTGCACCTCATCTCCTGGGTTTTCTTGGCATCTCTTGACATCCATCTATCACATCATTATCAGGGGGTCACCCGTGGGAACTGTAAACTCTCTTCCTGTCATCTGTCTGCCTGCATCACGATCAGTTTCAGCATCCTGTCTTCGTGTTGTCACTCCCTGCAGGATGAAAACCGGCCGCTCTGCTTACACCTGTGCAGAGCAGTTGCTTATTTTTAGATGTAACCTGCGACAGGAGTGAATTACAACAAAGCAATTTTAAATGCATACAAAGTTGAACAAACTCAATTCAAGATGGCCACCACAGCCAACTGACCTTAGAAAACACAAATAGGGCTATAACTAAATTTGGTGTAGTAATAGCTGAGATTGATCCCTAACATATAATATGAGCGTTAACAGATAAATATGGCCTCCACAGTCAACTGACCTGAAAAAAACACACAAATGACTATATTTCAGTCAGTTTTACAGATATTCTGCTAAAATTTGGTGTGGTAGTAGCTGAGAGTCATCCACAACACATACTGTGAGAGTGACATCTCATGATATCACTTAACTTTATGTTTAAGCTTTGATTAAAACAGCAACATTGCCTCCATTTCTCACCATATGAGGATCTTAGTCTAGAAATTCTGCATAAAAAGCAGTGGGTTATATGAATTTATTGAAAGATTTCTAAATCTACATTACAGCTTGTGTTTTTCATGTAAAATGTTCCAGTGCACTGCAGAGCATTTTCAAATAGTGTTTAGTCTAATTTACAAGAAGTCAAAAATGACACTTCTTTTCACTTAAGCTGCTATAAACATTTTAAGGCTTAAATGGCAGAAATCCTTTGTTCAGTTCTCTGTGTAGCACTTAAGGCTTTTCCATCCTCCATGAGAAGTCACAAAGTCGTCTCCCATTCACATGGTTGCATGATGAAAATTGTGTCATTTTTGTTCGCCTAGCAGCTTCGTCCACCACAAGGCCCTGACTGAACTTTTTCTCACAAGGGTTTGCGCCAAGTGTTGTCAGAAGAATTGGTCAGAAGTTGTTGTGGGCATGTTTATGCAGAAAAGCTGGTGAGCTTTAATGGAGTCATTTAGCTTCAACTGTTCCAGCAAAATTTATAAGCCTATGAACCTAAAGATCACATAGAGACACAGGCGGCTCTTCGTGGCTGTGGTGGCCGAAAGGAAGTGCATCTTGGGACATGTTCCCTTTGTTTGCTCATTATTCTCAAATTTGTCATATTTGCAAATGCCAAACAGTGTGTACTGTGTAAACACGTCTGGTCATGGTAAGGGAAGCAAAGATCTGTACCCGTTTCAATGCTGAAAGAGGAGAGAGGAGCTTCCTGAGAGTTCTGATCCAAGTGTCTTGTGGACGATGAAAGGTGTATGTGAAAACAAACCACGTGACCGCAAACCGACTTCTTGACTTCTTATGGAGTATGCTGGAGCTTTTAGCCTAACTCATCCATGAGAATTTCTCCCTGATTCTCCAAACTGAGAGCGTTCTGACGGCTGTCTGCTGCCAGTAAACTGTGGACTACTTAAAAGTATTGCATTAAACTTCACTTCAAAGAATCTGAACTACTATATTTATTAAAGGAGCACATGTAATGGGTCAGCATTTATACACACATTGGTGCTGAAAAGGCAAGTACTTTTGGCAAAACTAATCCAGTGAGCCAAAACGTACTTCAGCATTTCACATAATTTTAAGGAAAGTGAAGAAATTGTCATTTTTATGGATCGACTATAATGTATTTCAGAACACGGTTGCACTTTGTGGTTTTACTCACAGAGAGAAAAACAAATTTGTATTTTATTTATTGCTGAAATAATAATAAAGTATGCTTGAATTGTGAATTTGTTTTGGCTCTCACAAAAAGAGTGTTAGGGTTAATTTTTCCAGAGCTTAAAAGTCTTAACTTGACATGCCATTTGCTATAAGAGCAATCTAATTTTTTTCTTTAATTCTGTCCAAACCTTACACCTCCTCATCTCTTTCAACCTTTATTAGCTGCAGTGATTTGTTCACAGCTTTTGAGCAAAATAAAAATGGAAAAAAACAAAGTTCTGTTTTTTTCTTTTTGCCGCAGCTTCTTAAACATCAAACAGCACAGGCGTAATCTCAAACACGGGTTCCCCAGGTAAAGTAAAAGATAATGTTATTTCACTGACAATAACTACACTTCTCAGTTTAGGTGCAATAAAAGCTTTTAGAAAAAGAAGCCAACCTGAGTTCTTTATTAAACTCATTGTTTATGAAGCTCCAACCTGTAGAAAATCAATTTTAAGTTGTTTTCCTCACCCACCACTACATTTTTATGCTCACAACAAGCTGACATGATTGAAACGGTTTAGGATGATATGGGGTTGTAATAATCTGCGTCAATTTTTATGTCTGAATAAAGCTGGGAGGAACTTCTGACCAATGGCAGATGAACTGGTGAAGCCATAAATGCTGATTTATAAGAATATAAAATTCATGTTTTTAATAAAAGGCAGAAAACTTTGAGTTCTTCATAAAAACAAAAATCAAAACACAATTCTCCAGGCTTTAGTTTTCATCCCGTACCAAAAGGATGTTGGCTGCAGCAACACCTGTGATGAGTGCTTCATCAGGTACTGAGTTTTATGCTTCGGCTCCTATTTGGCCACCTCTGAATGTGAGACACCATGAGCTGAAATGTCCCATATCATGACACGTTGTTTCCTGAATGGAAAACAACCGCATCGAGATGTTATGCAATTTCTTTTGACAACTTAATCATAGATGCAATAATGTTTGACACTCATCACTGAGTGATGGTGGATCCACAAATGATGGATTTTTACATTTCCTGACATACCTGTCCTTGTTTTGCAAAGGCAAAAGTGCAGATTACTCCTGCTCTTCCGTTGTTTCATCTCCTGGTATGCAATTACCACCAGCTTGCATGAAAAGGTAAATCTATATTTCCATTTTCGCTCGATGTTGACTTGAAAACCTATTTTTTTCTCATGTATGAATCCTTGTTTTGCCATTTTAACAGTCAGCTGTTTGTACAGATATATACAGTATATGTACATTTCCCTCCTTTTTTTTTAGGAAAATGTTTCCTTCTTTTATTTCAGATGGATTAAAGCTACTTTTAATGATATTGGTTTATTGACTGTTTTTATCCAGGTGTGTAATTTTCTTATAATGAATGGTCAAATGAAAACCAAACTGATTATGACAACGCCCAGACCAAAGAACTGCGGGACTGCTTTTTACAGACCTGATATTTATAACCCAAAGATAATGAAAAAGACGTGCTGTTGAGTATTTGATTTGGAACCTAGTAGGTTTCTTGCTCTCCCTGGCTGGAGTGCCGTTTCCTTGTTTGCAACACAACAAATAGCGAGCCTTCCTCCTCACTGTGGGGACCGGAGCCGAATGAAGGAAACACTCCCAGAAAATGACTCATTTGAAGTTTTATAGCAAGGCGCTCACACAAGTTTACCTCTCTGAGGCAATCTGAAATGTTCCATTCCGGAGTAAATGAAGAGTTTATTCAAATACGCCGGCGTGTGACGGCTCTTCGCACGAACACTGATCTTTTATAGCAGCAGAGGATGAGTCATGTTATTGAACCCCAACCTCCGAGGAGGAGGAGGAGGAGGAGGAAGGTGCCCAGCAATAACGACAGGATCGCTCCCACGCTTCCCATCAGCAAACATGGGAAGGAAAAAAACCCACAACAATGTACTGGTTTATGTTCCCGTGAACTTCATTATGTCCTAAAGGGCCTCTCACACACCACAGTTATTTTACACACATTATCTTTTATGGAAACATATTAGAAAGTGAGCAAATAAAATTTGCAACCGAACCAGAGTGGAAAAGTTACCTAGAAGCCTGAGTTACGAAGGTTAGCACTGCCTGTTGTGAGAATCAAACAAAAGTCTTCATAATCTGATTCAAAGAAAGGACTCTTTTTTTCATCATTTAATTAAGTTTTTTTTTTAATTTAAACACAGAAAAAAAACTGAGGTTCCTACAAAATCTGAAGGCCTGGTAAGCACAAACTAATTAAGGTTTGCTCTCATTACTGTAATAACAAAGTCTATGTCGGTGTTTCTCATTCACTCAAACACTGACACAGCACTTCTTTTTATATACCTGTCCTCTAAGTGTTCAGCACTTTTTCCGACACATTCATACATAAATATCAAACCCTGTGACTTCTGATTTAACCAGCCACTCGATTATCCAACCTCCTGGAGGACAGTGCAGTCTCTGTATAGACACATTTCCAACGTGATGGCTCGAGGCGAACTGTAGAGAAAAAAAAGAAAACAAAAACGCAGAAGTTTTGGGCATCAAACCTGGGGAAAGGCCCTGCACAGAATCTTTTGTGATATTGTGAGATCTCTCGAGATGCATTCGTGCTCAGATTATGTGTTGAGGATGAAACTCAGCTACTGCCGCACCAAAGTTTAGCTCATTAGCTATAAAACTAACTGGAATATTTCCCTTTTTGTGTTTGCTAAAGTCACTGAGCTGTGGCAGCCATCTTGAATTGTGATGACTCCAAAAATTAATAAGCTGTAGATGTACACCTAGTGATTACTTTCTGAGAGTTACATTAAAATCTGTCAAGTTCTTCATGAGATATTTTGCTAAAGGGACTTAAATAAAGACAATATAGCTAAAAAGAAAACAATAAAGCTCGGGGCTAATAAGTATGAATACATACAAGAACCAATCAGTTTCAAATAAATGTAAATCTACATGATGTGTACACCAGGTTTGAATATATGGTCGCAATGGCAGCAGTTTTCCTGTTGAGATGCAGTTTTAAACCTTGCCACCCAGTCCATGAACTCTGCTGGTAAAATGGTCCATTTGGCCTGTCAGGTATGGGGAACACATGCCTGCTTCAAAATGTGCTCCCACACACACAAAAAAAGTAAAAAAATCACAGGCTCAAAGAACGACTCACAGAGAAAATGAAAGAAGCAGAGAGAGAGAGTCGCCACGTTTCTGCCAGCAGATGACATATCTGATGTGACCGGTGAAGCTGAACCTAACAAAGGTCAGCAGCAAGGAGAAGATTAGGTGATGACAAAATGTCAGCAGTCCACAATGAGTTTATGAGCTCTTTAATGTGAGCTGAGTATACCAGAATGGATGGATGGATGGATGGATGGATGGATGGATGGATGGATGGATGGATGGATGGATGGATGGATCCTCCTCAGTATTATGCATGTGGTCATAATGTTATGGCTAGTTGGCATAGTTTACTTTTGGTTCAGGTTTCTTTAATTTTGTTTCTCCTTATTTTGTTTTTATTAATTGAGATTCAGGTTCTGCACAGAAACAAAATGAGAAAATCTGTGAAAAAAAAAATCCATGTTGCAGAAACAAAAATGTTCTCACGTGGAAATATTGTGACCCCAGTAAATACGATGTCAAACATGAACCAGCACTTCATCTGCGATGTTCTGCAGCTGCTTCCTCGAAACGGAAGTGACTTGTTTCATTTTTGCCATCATTTCTATGAATGGAGCGCCGCACGATGAGTACTGATCTAAATGTTGTCTTGAATCATAAATCACACCCTAGATGGATAGATGATTAGTTATTTCCCTTACATGAACATAAAATGATGTGTTGCAGAAATAAATGTGTTTAAGCCACATTGCAGTCCTCTGAATGGCTGCATTTATATCTGATATTAAACTACGTTTCAAATCATACTTTAACACTTGATTGCCACTTTAAAATTTTTATATTTCGCCTATATTATACTTGTACAGGATTGAAGAATGGGAAGAGGTTACTTGCTACAGCACAATTATCTCATTGCTCACCTTGATGTGTTTTGCTCTTCCGTGGGACATTGCTGCAGCCTGTCAGCAGCTTCTTGTCTCATTTCTTCCGTGAGCTTGTGGCAATGGTCGAATTGTTGTCTTCTGTCAGCATCTAGTCATGGTCTCACCCACTCTCTTCTTGCTACCTCTTTCTGTTGCCCTGCTCTGGCATACCTCAACTTGTTCTCCTTGCCTTCAAGTAAAGTCCAAATCAAACCCACAACAGCAGCTTGCATGTTGATTTCTTCCAGATCCATGACATGTAGGAAATATTGGTCTTATATAGGCACACATGAGACAAAACACCTATATACAAAAAAAAAAAATCACTGTGTAGATAATGTTGGTGCTCTTAACCCTCCTGAAGCCCTCATAACTTAAGAGAGGATGACAAAGCCATGGTAACTTTGGGTCCATTTGACCCCGAAGGCCCTGAGAGGGTTAAAGTGGAAACAGAAATCTTAATGCCTTCTGTGTCCGCTCTGCATAGTGACAAAAATGTTGTTATCTTTACCTAAGAGCCCCCAGCCCCGTCAGTGGATGATAGTGCGCAGCCCAGATTTTGTGACTGTGTGCGCTGCTAAACATGCCACGTCCATCTAAAACGGTAGTGCCAAAAACACAACAGATGAAGAGATGGTTGTATACTGCGAGAGGAAACCTGCTTCTATCAATAATAGGATAATCCATGACTCAGGAACCACAAGAACTCAAAAGCCTGCATCAAACACCTGATGAAAAATAAGTCAAACTTTGTTTCTTCGTCTTGTCCTTTGAATGGACAGTTAAAACTGAAAGCTGTAGCAGGGACAACTATCCATTATGTATGGCGTAGTTACATATGCCAAGAGCACAGGGGAACACGCCGCTAATACGCAGCTCTAAAACGATGGTGTCAAGATCCCAGTTTTTTGTTCTTCTGCTGTGTTGTTTCCACCACTCATTTCTCCTGCTGGGTGAGTTATAGTGGACATGTCTTCGAGTTAGTGTCGGGTTTCCCAGCATCTAGCTCAGCCGCGATCCCTTCTGCTAATTACGGCTGCGGATATTTAAGGCTGAGCTGAATCAGTTTCCTCCTGGGACTGTTAATATCACACAGTGACGAACTCATGTTCACTGAGTCATTTCTGAGTCATCCTTACGGTATTTGCTCTCACCTGAGAGTCTCCTTGCTACTCCTGGACTACCTCCTTGAGCAAACTCCATTTCCACCTGTTGTCTCCGCCAGAATCTCCTTGACCGCTGAGAAAAAGGAAAAGTCAGCTCAGCCTCTTCAAGTGCTCACCCTGTATCCATCACTATCCTGGAAACAGCCTCCTTCTGTCTTCCTGGGATCCTGACCCTCCCCTCTTTCATTTCATTTGGTCACCTTGCATGTGTCTATGATTTTTATGGGTGGCTAACCAATGAAAAGCGCCAAAGAGCCCACAATGTGACAACGGTGTGTAAATGTGAACTACATTTCTGAGAAGTTGTATTTCTGGAGATGTGAGGTTTCTCCCCGAAAGCAACAATTATCATCATCATGGCAATTATATGATATTTCGAAGTTGCTACGTCCATGTGACGGAACTGTTTGACACGACCAGTAAATCTGTGGCAACCTGGCATTGCTGGAGGTTATGCTGCACATGCTAGTGTCAGATACAGAAAAAGGAGATGTGATGTGATTTTTCCTACAGCCATGCGTCTCAATATGCCTTTGAACTGTCAGGCAATCATACGTTTGGGAACACAAAATCTGCATGCTGCTCTTTAAATACACCTGCAATACAAAAACAAAGCATTATATTTTTTAATTTCATGACCCGTTCATATAAAAAAAAAGAAATACTGTAGCTGTCAGGTAAAGTCTGCAGAAATATCCTTCCCTTTGAAGTCCCTAAAAGAAGCTGGAAGTTTACACAACCCAGTTTGCCACCTCCTGATAAATTTTCTACACCCCCACCCACAGCAGGTGCTTGCTACAGGTTACCGCAGGACAAACTTCCTTCCTCTCTTCATCTGTTTGACTCAGACAAAAAAAAAAAAAAGAGATAAAAAGCTGCTGACTCAAATCCTATTAAGATTCACCAGGTTGTCAGCTCCTTTGTTTTTTCCTCCTTTGATTTCTGCTGAGTCTGTTTCCCGCATCGGGGAGGGATCCTTCTTTGTTTGGTGAGTGTCACCTAAAGTTATGCTTTCATGAAGTGGGGCACGCCCACCTCCAAATCCCCCTGCCTCCTCTTTTAACAAGCTGCTCAGAAGAAGGAGAAAAAAATCGCTTTGAACATTTAGACACCTGAGAGAATCTTTTAACGTGCATACATTTTTACATTCCTCTCCATTTTAAGTCCAATGACAGCACTTTATTGCGGCGGTGTAGTATATCTGAGTGGAGAGCTGAGAGGTCGAACTGGGATTGTCTTTCATCTGTACACAGATTTGCAGCTGAAGACGTTCCAACTGTGTGCCTGCGTGTTGCTAATTTGAGTCAGTGGGAAGTGGAAAGATGAAAGGGAAACACTGCCTCTAGTTTCCTCGTCATGAGGAGATCTTGACATGACAAAACACACGGTGCAGCTGAAAAGTTGGGAGCCTTTGGTTTTGAGTTGTGTTTTTTTTTTTATTCCGGAGAAAAAAAAAACAGGCTATTTCAATGAAAACAGTAGAATTTAGAAAAAAAAAGCTTACAGTTTGGTTGAAGATAATACAGTTTATAGTATATATAGTTTCCAGTTTCAAGAGATACCACAGTTGGTGTATAAATGACAAACTTTTTCGGGCATTGATTACAGTACCTCTAGGTCACCTCCTTCTTGAGGTCTTCTTGGTGCATTCTACTGGGAGGAGACCCTTCAGATCCCCCAGGAGGAGCTGAAAAGTGCGGGAGGTCTGGGTTCCCTCCTGGACTTGTTGCCTTCACGACTGGACCACAGATAAGCTGAACAAAATGGATGGATGTTCCACCACTCCACCTCTGGATTTATATAACACAATCACCTCAGATCACTCACTGTGTGACCAGTACATAGGCAGCAATATCAAGCACACATCCACCTATTAAATTGTGGAAAGCTCACAAAGCAATGAGGTTAGATTCTGCCAAAAGACATTTCCTAGCACAGGAAAGCAATCAGATTACCACTGAAACACACAACTGGCATGAACTTGCAAGAGGACACTCAGTGATGCAGAAACCTTTGTCAGGGTGTCCATTAATCTTCAAAATTAAAACATCCTTAAGTAACTCAAGCACTGAAAACTACAGAACACAGAAATATCTTCCTTACAGGTGAACACATTGCAAAAAAATAAACAGCATGTAAACATTACTAGGTCCATGAGACCTTGCTCTTAACTTCTGTGAATTAATTACTCACAATCCAAGGGAATGAGCAATGTGGTTCACTAGTCTGTTTAGTGTTAAACACTCGGTTTATTTTATTTGTAGGGTACTGCATGAACTCTAAACTGTCCCTAGGTGTGAGAACGGGAAAAGTTGTTTGTCTCTATGTGTCCCTGTGATGAACTTGCGACCTGTCCAGGGTGTCCCCTGCCTCCCGCACAGTGATTGCTGGGGATAGACACCAGCTCCCTGCAAACCGGAAAGGAGAAGCGGGTAAAGAAAATGGGTGGATGGTTGTTGTGCACAAATGTGTCACTTACTTCTTGAGGTGCAGAAACCTTCACAGCTATGTATCCACCAAATTGGTTGTGGAATATGCCTTTTTTTTTAATCATCCACCTTTCATTCTTTGTTGGAAGGGTGACAAAAGTCAGCCAAAGATTTGAAAGTGGGACATAGGTTCACCTCCCAGTAGGACAATGACTCTAAACACACTACTAAAGCAAAAACTGCTAAATGTCCAGAAATGTCCCAGTCAAGGTTTTGACCTCAATCCAAGTAGGAATCTCTGTTATGATTTAAAGACTGCTGTACACAAAGCAGGACTGGCAACCTGTTCGGGTTACCCTGCCTCTTTCTCAAAGATCACTGCAGAAAGCCACCAGCTCTCTGTGAACTCTGTAAAAATGCGGGAAATGAAAAAAGATGAGCGGCACCCATCCAACTTAAGAGACTGGAGCAGTTTGGTCCTGAAGAATGGGCAAAAATTCCTGCTGTCAGACGTGCCATCCTGGTGAACATCTACCAAAAGAGGCTTGCTGTTGTAACTGCTGCAAAAAATGGTACAATAAAGTAATGACTTTGAGGAGGTAAATATATACAAATGAACCACTTTTTGCTTCAATATTTTTTAGAATTATTTAAAACTTTTTTTTCTTTTGAACTTCATTATCGCCCACCATGGAAAGATAATTGCCACAACCATTTTAGCATAGGAAACACAACAAAACAATGTAATTCAAACAATTTTACAGTTTGTTAGCTAAAACCTGGTGTGGTAGTAGCTGAGATTGATCTCCAATGCATATTTTTCCTTCAAGTATTGACATTGACTGTTGGACTCAACTTTGTCTGCAAAATATCTTGTGAACCACTAGATGGATTTTAATGAAACTAATAATTATTTAATCTTTGTGTTCAATGCAAATCAAGATGGCAACCACAGCTAATCAACATTAGTCACCATAAAAATGGATCAATCAGTTTTACAGATACTTTACAGTAGTTGAGAGTTATTTACAACACTGATTCTTAGCGTGACCTATTGGAAAAACTACATGAGTCTGAACATAACATTTTTTTTTCAAGGTTTGACCAAAATTGCTTCAACATTTCAGAAAAAATAAAAAGTATATAGATCAAACTTCTGGCACGAAAGGCAGAAGGTGAAACGTATGCCTACAAGTAATGTTAGGTGTTAAAAATAATGTGGATTGTTTTCTGTAGGTCAATTACTTTTAATCAAAGTAAAAATCCATTTAAATTCTAGGTTGTAAGGCTATATAATAGAAAAATACCAAGGGTTTGAATGCATTTGCAAGACAGTATTATTTAGCCCTGCTGTGAGAAAATTACTTTGTCTTTTGACATTTCTGAACGACAGAAATGAATATAATGTGTGTGCTTTGCTCAGTTTGAAGGCATTTTATGTACTTTTCTCACATTTAGATAGTGTTTATATGCCTTATTTCTTGGCCACTATGCTGGTTTTTAGGGCCAAGATGTACCCCCAACCACTAATTAAGCATTTTATGTTCTAAACTCAAACAGGTATTTTGATCCTGCTCCCAGAGAAGAGCTGTAATTCCCATCACTATTCATGACCTTGAACATTGTTTGTACATGTGGCCAAAAATGTACAAAGTATTGTCAGTGGAAAGGAATGAACATAAAACCCTTTATGAATCATTTATTGTTGATGCCCTTGTTCCTGTTGTTAAATCCTAGTTTTGAGAAAGCTTTCTGCCCCTGATAGACAACTGGTGCGCTGACAGAATGCTGCGAAGTTGAAAACATAAAGAACATTAAACATTCCTTTGAGGAACACTTATCAGAGTTTTAAACTCAGTTCAGATTATGCTGGTGTTTAATTTGTCTTGGTCAAACCTTGAAAATAGTTGTACACATGATCTCATGTAATATCACAAGTTTTCGTGCTCTCAGCTACTGCTACATCAGATTTTAGCTCAATATCTTTAATATATACCAACTTATAGCCATATTTGTATGGTGACCATCCTGGATCCATGAGATTTTTTGCTAACAGGCAGACATGGCTGACATCAACAGTTAATGCCAAAGTTTTGTGCAAAAATATTGCACAATGTGTAGCACTCAAAGTGTTTTCACATTCATGCTCAGCTACTACCATACCAAAATTTAAATCAATATTCGTAAAAATCAGCTGACTTACAGCCATTTTGTGTTTTCTAAGGTCAATTGGCAGCCATCTTCAATTGAGTTGACTCCAAAAGTTAATCAGCTGGAGATGGACATCCGATGATCACCTTTAATGAAAATGTTGTGGTATTATTTCAGTATGTGGCTATTAAAATGCATTGTTATGTATTTAGAATTTCACCTGTAAGTAAAAATCAGCTCTACAGATCTGTCTGCAAACTCAGAAACGTATTCTCATGCTACTCCACTCAGAATCTTACGTCCACAAAGAGACAAAACACATTTTGCAACATTTTAAAAACACTATTTGTTTAGCTAGAGGGCCTCTCGTTCTCTTCTGGTGAGGGGATGAAGTGGAGAGCTTTGTCAGCTGCTAATAATATTCTCAGGCATTATCATCATCAGACCTCTGTCTGTGCGTCCAGAGGGAGGGGAACAGCTGACATTAGGACAAAGACAAAGAAATGTCCCGGCTTTAAACGCCAACTCCCCAAAGCTATCTTCCTGCCATTTCCTAAAAGGAATGTAATTTCTGCTGGAATCAAAGAGCCAAAACAAATCTCTTCTGGGGCAATTTTCAGCTATTTACTTGTCAGGTTGAGCTTTTAAAGATGCCAGACGGCTCAGACAGCATCTGACGTTCACAGACAAATTATAGATGGACACTTTAGCTGAGCCCAAAGTATTCAAACACAATCAGCCAGCGCTGCGTGGAAGCATCATTGAGTCAATCATATCATCGACTGCACACTGCTCTGGGACAATGCTGCAGTCACATCACATTGTTCAGCAACAAAACAACATTTCATTAGTAATTGGACTGCTACAAAAACCCATAGCGTATTGAAAAGATGAACACAAGGGTTGGTTGCAAAGCTCAGTCACCAGTAAAGAAAACAAACACCAATTATTGATATTAAAGGATTATTCTGGAATTATACAGGACTTATGATAGAACGATGTCTACAGAAAGGCATACAGTAAATGTCACCTAAAAGGTAAAGATGGGAATCCACGGATGTGTAAATATATCTGAAAAGGAAAAAAAGCTGTCTAATTTAAAAGTCTTGCAATGAATAAAAGACAGCTTAGTCACAATGTTGCAAAAAAATCTTGTTCCCAAGGTAGAAAAGACATCTACATGAGGTGTTCCTCTGCTAACTTTGTTTTGCTGGAAAGTGAAAATCCATCTTATTCAAAACCTAGAAAAGACTTCCAGAAACCTAGAAAACCAAGAAAAGATGTCCAGTGATGTCTAAACTTGTTTGAAAAGTTAAAGGTAATATGCCCACTTTAATTTTTCACTCATCAAACAAAACAAAGTGCAGCAAAACAGAAACAATTATTTAGCCTCCTGAACGTTGCAAAAAAAAAACCCTGAAAACAAATATGTTAAAAAAAACAGAAACCTCACTGGTAAACTTAAACAAAGTGAATCACAGAAAAACACCAAGTACTAATATCCATTTTCCCCTTCAGTTGTACAGTATATAACCACTATTTGAATCTCATTTGCCTTCTTATTTTACTTAAAATGACACTTGACCAATAAGCAATAATAAAGTCATCAAATGAGCTGGTAAAAAAAATCAGTCATTAGCAAATGCAGCTCAAAGACCTGTAATACCAGGTTCTGGGAAAAAATACAGGCAATCCAGGTTTACAATGACCCAACCCATCCCCTGCAGACATCATTCAAGTTGCTGCCATCTGGCTGGAGACTTATGGTACCTCTAACAAAGAAGAACGGGTACAAAAGATCATTTGTTACCTTTGCCGTGACCATCTTAAACAGGGTCCTCTTTAAATGTAGCCTCACATAGCAAAACAACCATTGCCCTCTGAGATGTTTTCATTTATTGCAGTTTTAGTTGGTTTCATGTGTATTTATGACCCAGGTGTCAAAGAGAAGTCTCCATTTCATGAAATGATTGGATTAGATTGAATTCAACTTAACTGAATTGATTTCCAGTTCATTCCAATCCAGCTTTATTTGTAAAGCACTTTAAAACACCACAGCAGACCAACATGCTGTACCAACAACAATAAAACACAGCTCACAAAAGACAAAAAAACCCAAAACATAGTAAAACACATAAGATCTGATAAAACTACAAAATCTATACAATTGATACTAGAGAAAAATAAAATAGAATAAAATACAATCAACTTTTCTACAAAGTGTTAAAAGCCAAGGAAAATAGGTGGGTTTTAAGAAGACTTCTAAAAGCAGACACTGAAGAGGCCTGTTTAAGATAGAGATGTTTGATTTGAAGACCCTCAGAGCAGCTGGTCAGCTGATCTAAGAGAGCTGGTGGGTTTGTAGGGATGCAGCAGCTCAGAAATGTAAGGTGGGACCCGGCCAGTCAAAGATGTAAAAGCAAATAAACGAATTTTAAAATGGATGCTAAAATATACAGGCTGCCAGTGGAGTGAAAATAAAACAGGTGCAAGAAGATGGGTTTTAATTTGGCCAGCTGCCTTAAATGATAAAAACTGCTCTTAACCACTGCCCTGATCTGGCTGTCTGGTTTGAGCTCAGGATCCAGTTTAACCCCCAGATTCCTCACAGTTTGCTCGCTGTACTGGGCCAAAGAACCTAAAGCCACAGGAGAGGGCCCAGTAGTGCCTCCAAAAATCATCACTTCAGTCTTACTTTCATTAAAATTCAAAAGGTTAAGTGCCATCCAGGCCTTTATGTCCTCAAGACACCTAAGAAGTGGACTGATAGAGTATGCATTTGACCTTTTAAGACGGGCATAAATCTGACCGCCATCTGCGTACCAATGGGATGCAACACCATGTTGTCTTAGTATGGAACCAAGAGGGAGTAGAAAGATGGAGAAAAGGAGAAGTCCTAAAATTTAATTTCATTTAATTGAAGCAACAAGCCTGTCAGCTCAGAACTGCTTGTAAGATTCTAAGTATCCAAAGTTACGCACGTCCCATAAAAAAACATACAAAGCAAAACAAATGAAACAATCCATAACAACAGACCACTCCTATTTTCTCAATGGTGTGCTTGTTTATGCAATTTTTTAAAGGAATGTTATGACTTTATTTTAAGAATTAAACAGGCAGAAGGTGTTATCTTGCCGTAATTCAGCTGCTAGATTTCTTCTTTTTTTTTCTTTAAGCAGTGTTATCTTCCTCAGGAACATTAGATGTTCTTTTGTGGCTGTCTGATATACTGATAAATATGCTTTAAAAGGCAGATAAAATCAATGTGACTGAGGCCGATTGTGGAAATAAGTAGTATTGATATTTTTGAAACTAGACACCCATATATCTGTTAGTTTGTTCTTTTGTCACACACGCGAAGGAAAGTTAATGTCTTTGTTTTAACTGTTGGCCGACCTGAATGGCCATAAAAAAAGTTCAGGATGTCCACTGTTTGGGTGTGGAGTTTGTGGGTTTTAGACAATGGCACCATGAGAGTCTTAATTGAAGTTTATGATAAAGAATGGACTGCCCCCCCCCCCCATTTTAATATTTGGGGATTTTATAAAAAAATAAATGAATTTTACTATCTTTATATCAGAGGAAGTTCATAAAAAATATATGTTTGATATGGTCAGTGAAAACATGTTGGTGTTATGGGACCATTTTAGAGCTAAATACACTTTGAGTGGCGTCAAAAGTACACTTGTTACAACCTAAACAACAGGCATGTCATCATTTACTTCTTTACATATCCAGTTTCAACAGTTATCCTCGTTCGATTAGAACTGTTTGTTTCTGTGATTATTATTTTATTTTTGGATCAAACCTCTCCATTTATCTTTCATTCTCCTAAATGACATGCTGAGGTTTTTTTCAGTGTGGAAGAAGGAAACGATGGAAACAAAACCATTCCTTTGTCTGTAAATGCAAGGAGCCTGAAGAGGAAAGTCCAGATTAAAAAATAAAGATGATTGCCACTGTTGGAGTACTTGTTGTCTCGGAGTCAAGTTTTAGGTTTTGTAGAGCCAGCTAACATAAAAAGGCCAGCTGAGGTGAACTTGCTCCACAGTGTATATAGAAGAACTTTCCCTTTTTTTTTTAGAATCATTCATTATTTTAGATTATTAATGAGTGCATCAGATTAACATTACCTGGCAGCTACTTAACCTCTTGATTGCTGTGGAAACAGTGTGAATGGACTTTGTTTTTTGTTCTATTTAAAAAGGTTTAAGACTGAATTTGCCATAAATATTCAATAAAAAATATTTTATTGAACAAATCCCTGAAGTATTTTTTTCCAGCCTTGGTAAAAAAAATAAAATTTGAACTTGTCAGTGTTTAAAAATCAGCAACTCCAGATTCGGTTTGCTTTTTTCAAATGCTGAATTTGATGCATAAATAGCGAGGAAGAACATTTCCCGTCAATTAGGTACAATCAGAGTTCTGTAAGTTGCTCACAAAACTGATTATTTTTTATTTAAACGGTTCAGTAGTCCGGTTTGACCCATACATGCCTCACTGAACTGTGACCTAATCCAAACTACCCTAAAGCCATCAGGAAACCAGTTCAAACAGCTTCACATGTAGACAGCTCCTGACATTTTGTAGCATTGATCACAGAGTGGTTTTTCAGACTGAGTGAGCTCTTGGATTGCTGGCACCAAAGGATGTTACTGCAACACTGCTGTCATGTGGCAACAGTTCTAATTAAGGCTAAAATGTCGTACAGCAGTTACTGCAGGCAAATAAGAACACTCACAGAAAAAGTACTTGCTTTGTTAAAAATGATAAATAATTTTCAAAAGCAAGAATTTATTCTACTTAACTGCTGTTTGTGCACTTTTAATGTATCATGAAACCAAGACAGGTGATGATTTGAGAACCCAAATTCAGGCACAAAATGATGACTACGATGAAAAATGATCCTCTTAATAAAATAACTGACTTTGAAAACAAACTTAGGAACAAAGCAGCTAGACAACAGCAATGACACAATGGTAATACAAAAGGATCTGATAAAGCATAAAAAAACTGGGATTATAAATGCACAGAGGAATGAGTACAAGAAACAGATGTGCTTTTTACAAAACTAGACCAGGTGTGGTTAGGCCAGTTCCTTCTGTCATATGAGTGAAAACAGAGGGTTGAAGAGGACTCAAGATTAGGCGTGCGAGGAGGTAGGAGGTTTCTCATTTAAAAAAAATACACTAATTTAAATATAATGATCAAAGATTGAAAAAAATTACTTGGGTATCTTTGGCATTTTCCATGATCATTCGGAAGTGTGAGATATCGAGAGCAGAACACAGGAACACCAACAAGGCAGTAAATAGCAAATACAGACAGTGTGGGGGTGAAATGGTTCAGTGCGTTACAATTAATTGTGTAAACGGACCCAAAACTCCAACAGCTGTGTCATTCTTCAGCTTCCCAAAGGACGAGAAGGTGTGATGGATGTGGTTAGTTTAGCTCCTGGTGAAAATTACAACCCAAAGTCTGGTGACTGACTGTGGAGTTAACGTCTTGAAGAGGACCACCTGAAATACAAACCTTCAACAGAAGAACCACCGCCTGTCTGACTGGAACCAGCCACCTTTAGCTGTCCGGATCTGACATCATTGTAAAGCTCAGGGGTCCTCTTTGTGAAATGTGGGGCTCCAGTTCCCAACAGCATCACTCCAGACACCTTTCAAAAAAAGTGTTTTCAAACCGGTAGTCTCGTTAACAAAACTTACTTCTTCTTCTGCTTCCATTGCCCTTTAGTAGTCTGCCACAGCTGGCCCCGCCTCCTTCTACGTCACCAACCAAGAACCAAGGTAACTCCACCCACACAATCATCCCACTTCAGGGTTTTGACACAAAAACTCTAAAAAGAAGTCATTAAGGTTTTAAATCAGAGAAATGGACCACTGAAGTGTGATGATGTTTAACAAAAAAAAACAAACATGAAAACTCCTTTTTTTTTGTATTTTATTTAATTTCCCCTTCAGGAGTAGAAGCTTTACTCGCATACACCTAACTGAAAATTTAAGAAAAAACAATTCTCGTGACTATAGGTATTTTTTACATGACAAAAATAATAGTTGATACATTGGAGATCTTTTTTTTTTTTTAGTCTTTCCAGGAATTCTGAAAAAGTGCAGGCACTGCTTTATAAATGAGTCAAATAAATTACTATTTTCAGATCTTGAGAGGGAACGGAAATTAGTTGCCAGCAATATCATTACAGCTATGATTTAAGCATAATTGACTTTTTTTTTTCTTTTTAGAATTCTGAGAATTTTGCAAGCAGCTTGTGCATTTGCTTCATCAAAATGAATTAGCAGCTGTGTACGTACTTTTGACAGGTACTCTACACATTATTGGGATACAGGGTAGGTTAATATAAAACAGCATTTACTTTTAAGTATGTAGAAGTCACAGGTTTACAAATCAAAACAGACATGTTAGGATATTTGCCGTTATTAATGAAATGTCAGTCACACATTTTAGGCAGCCACGTCAATGCCGCTGCCCGTCAAGGACAATATGAAGTCTGCTCTCAGGTCGGCGAGGGAAAATATGGACCAGCACAGAGCTGCAGTCTGTGACTAATGCCAGGTAATTTACTGCTTTGACGGAAGCTGTCTCGCAGCTGTTTTGGGATCTGAAGACAAATTACATGAGGCCACGCTGAAGAAAAAAAAGATAGAAAGGGTGCAAATTTGTCAAACAGTGGAGTTGAGGACCCACGTGGAGGACTCATTCAGAAGATAAGTGGTAAAGAACTGGAAGTCTTTTGAAGAAAGAAACAACCCTAAATGGTATAAAACGGAAAGTTTCAGAGGAGGAAATCCAAAGAGTATGAAACAAAATGGGTTCCAAAATGACTAAGAAAGCAGAAACTAAACAGGAGAAGTGACCCAGTGAGCTGGTAGAGAAGAAGAAGTAAACAACTGGGCTGAATTTGAGTTGATAATACCACAGGTAAAACTACCCAAGTCGGAAAAATACTGAAAAAAGGGGGTACCAGCTTTTTCAAAATAAAATAAGTAACAGCAAAAATACAAAGTGAACAGAAAACTGGTGTTCACAGAAACAAAGCTATAAGAAACTACAGAAGTAATCACAAAACAAAAAGAACAAATTCAAACCCAAAATGGAAACTCACAGACCACTTAACCCTCCCCTTGGGGTCAAATTTATCTGAAGTTACAAGAGCTTCTCTACCTCTCCTCATCTCTCTCCCTTTTGAGAGCTTCAGGAGGGTCAAGAGCTGCTTCTCTTTCTTCTGTCTGACAACAGCTAACCAAGATCTACAGAGCTGTAACCCAGATTTATGTGTCAATATGTGTAATTACTTTGGACATCAATACATCAATATTGCTGCAAACCTCTCATCTTTGTAACTGTTTTATGTTGTGAACATAAAGTTAACTTCCAAGATCCAAATATTAATTTGTACTTCTCAGTGACAGAACCTTCAAACAACTCATGTCACATAATTCAAAGACACGTAATTATCAGTATATAGAATACATTAAACAAGACAATAAGCCAATTTGTATGAAACAAGGTGGACAATTTGGAATTTGCCAAAAAAAAGATCATACTGCAGATTCCCCAGACATGTGGAAGAAGGTGCTGTGGACTGATGAGACCAAATGTGAATGTTTTGACCATCAGGGACAACATCGAGTCTGTCACTAACCCAACACCATTCCCACAGTAAAGCATGGTGGTGGCAGCATCACGATGCTGGATTTTTTTTTATTTATCTTTGCAGAGACTGAGAAACTGGTCAGAACAGAAGGAAAGATGAATGGAGAAAAGAAATACAGAAAGAGATATTTGAGGGAAACCTGTTTGAGTTTTTTAAAGATTTGAGACTGGGATGGAGATTCACCTTCCAGCAGGGAATGTAAAGCCCCCAAATTATTTTTGATCTCCAGCTGCATTTTCTTTTCTTTTTTTCTTTAAACTAGCATCTTGCATTGATGAGAGAAATGACCAACTGCAAAATAGTCTTGTCAGCTGTATGGATTACACTGACAGTAACTGATAGTTACTGATTTATACTGCACATTGACAGAATTAGAGTTTATCAGAAATGACAAACCAGTTTATTTAATGATTGTCTAATAGAATATGTCCCACCAGTTTCCTCCTGTTTAATAATTAAAGTGTTTAATTAGAAAATATTGAAAGTGTAAAATTGTGGCTCCCTCTTTGTAAGCATTTCAAAGTACTTTCTTAAAACTTAGCCAAAATTGATTTTACAATATAAACAGGAAAAAACCTGGTTGTTCTGGGTTTAAAGGAAAAAGCTTCAGTTCAGGCAACCCTCCAAACAGACATTAACTGGTTGACCAAACAGAACAAAGTTTCTTGAGCCATCTTTGGTCATTGTACGTTTATACATAAACGTCCATGAGGATTTTTTAAATAACTGAAAATTTAGATTTTTAGGACCCAGCTCTCTTGGTTAATGTAAATCAGACCACAGACATGCCGTAGCCCTGCTTCCAGGAAGACCTCCTGATTTAATTTCCTGGAGAAAAAAAAAAACAGCTTGCAGAAGTTCTCTTGAGATCCTACACCATGTCGTGTGGTGCTACTTATCACTTCAACAAGAACGTGTGTGATTAAACAGGAAGGTTTATTTGTAAAAGTGTGAGCCACATGCTGTAACCCCAAATGGCTGAAAAAAAGATCATTGTCATCTACCTTTCAGAAACAAAAGACGTCCGAAGCTAGGTTTATACTTGACATGTTGAACACTGCACGAGGGTGCGCGCACCAACAGTGACACAATCGTGCCATTCCCGCCCCTGCACAATGGCCTCACTCATGGAAGGAGATTGCTGCTGCAATCGGTAAAGAGAAGTGTTTATAGAGCACAGAGGGAAAAAAATGTTAGTCCTATGTTGGGCGATTCACAACCAATGAAGTGATCCACTGTAGCCCTCAGTGGATAAATTGATTTTGCAGCCATTTTTGGCATGTGACAACAACAGGTTGTCCTCTTTTTTACTACAATTCCACTGGTTATGTAGTGTACTGCCACTTGTCTTTTTGGAGAATACTACGCAAGTAAGCATCAAGTATAAAAACCTACACCGCTTGCTGAGGCTTGGAATGTCATTCAGCTTTTCTTCAAGTAGTCATTGAATCCCATGAATTAATACAAAGTAAAAAAACGAAAGAAAACAAAAAACATCTGAAACTCAAACACAAAGCTGCAATGAATATGCGATAAACACCTATCTAAACATCATGCTACAACTGCATTGAATTAAATTTTGTTGTTGTTGGACAGAAACTGAACTTGTTTACTTTCTTTGTAAAGTGTTCTCAGATGACTTTAGTTGTGAGTTGGTGCTCTTTAAATTAAACGGGTCTCGTTGGATTGCCGGACAACAAACTGACTTCTCCAACAGCGCAACAAAAAACCAACAGCAACACATCCAAGTGTGAATGTTGAACAGAGCAGAGGTTTCACAGTTCTCCAGCTCAGACAGAGGTGTGAAGGCAGGCTGAGGGGAGCTGGGAGTGCAACCCAGTGTCATGGCATCCAGGCAGGCAAACTTCCTGCTGTGAGCCTGTTAGAGCACCTACTGCTTCCCAGCAGCACCTCTGCCTTCACCCTGAGTACCTCTCTTCCTCACCTGCACTTCACCCTTCTGCCTATTATCTCCTCTCTGCTGACATTCAGCGTCAGATTCTGGATGTGTTTACGGCAGAAGCAGCAGCAGCATCGTCATCTGCCCTCTCGTGCCCCCCCACGTCCCCACCTCCTCGTGTTTGCTCTCAGTGGGAGCTGCTCTTTGGTATTCGGCTGCATGAATTTGGTCGGTGGGCTGGTGGCTGCTGTCATTTCACCACCTGAATGTTCCTGTCTGAAGCACTGACAGGGCTGCCTAGCCACATTTTATGCAAAATATTGCAGGATTTTCGGATCAGGTGTGTGTTTAGAGGCGATAGCGGGCTCAGTGTTTGATGTACTGTAATTATAACAGGAGGTAGCATGGCACGCAGACTGTGTCGAGATGTGTGTGCCATAACACTGTAACAGGTGAGAAGATTCAGAGGACGCAGAACTAAGGTGAGTTTAAAATGCTCATGAAATCAAATATTTGGAGATAAATTATTTTGCATCATATATTATTGCCACATCTAAGACAGTGCCAATACAGCCATAAAAACAGATATGTATGTAGTGTCAGAACTCTGTAGCTATGCCCAATGAGAGCAGCACGGCAATGGAGCAGACAGATTCTGGTAATAGAAGATTGCAAGTTTATTGCAATTAGTGTTATTATTTACAGTGCAGTCCTTTGTGGGAGGGTGGTGAGGTGGTCAGGGGCTCCAGGTGTAGATTCCCGATGAGCGAGTTCCAGGAGGTCGGGGTCGGAGAGTTGCTCTCAGAGTCTCCGGATTAGTTTGGCAGACAGGCACAGGGTAGGGACTCAGGTTATGGTCCTTAGGCGGCAGCACGGTATCCAACTCAGCCAGGTTCTCAGGAAAGCTGGTTGCTCGCGAGGCAAACAATGCTCCAGCGCTGGTCTGGTCCAAGCCACGGCCTTAAGTATCCAGCCTCCCTGATAATGCTGATCCTCTGCAGGTGTGAAGGTACCAACGAGTCGACCAACAGGAGTCGCAGGACACTGCCACCGGGGAAGTAATCTCCCAGATCACCATATGTAGTCATTGAGGCCTTTTAGGACTGATTACTTCCTGGAAAAGACACAAAAAAAGGTTGAAGACTCATCATGCATTTGGAGGTATATATCAATTTTGCACCAATGACATGATTTCCTTTTGCATAGAATTTATCCTCCCTACCTTCTACGTTTATGTTCTTAACCTAAAGTTTGGTGTGTTAGTAGCTGAAACTAATTCACAGCATATACTCCAAGTTCTACAAAATGCATAAAATCTTTGCTTAAAACTCACATTAACTGTTGGGGTCAATTCAGTTTGATCTGTTAGCAAAATATCTCGTGAGCCACTAGATGGATCTCTCATGAGTAATCATTGGATGTGAATCAATAACTGGTGAACTTTTGGAGTCACCCCAATTCATTATGGCCACTGCAGCTAATCGAAATTAGCAAACACAAAAATAGCTATAACCGACGTGGTAGTAGCTGAGAGTCAATTTCAGCACACACTCTTACGACTAACAGATCTCATAATGCTTCACAACATAGCACGACATGGCTAAAACTCCATCCCTTCTCGTCATAAGATGATTTTAGTTGAAAACTCTGGCATAAAAGGTGACAGGTGAGTCACATTCCTTAAAGGAATGCTGGGCCTATAATCATGTATAGGCACGTTGAGCAAGGGGTGGTCATGGCTTTGTGAAAAAATGGCAAATTGTCACCAAGGTTCTGTGCAGTGCTTTACAGTTTTTCTCATTCAATCAAACTTGAGAAATTTTTACTAATAAGCATATCAGGGGAAGTGGGGGGTACCGTGTTTTGTTGAAGGACTCTTGGGCACTCTCCAGGGGCTGGGAATCAAACACCTGATTGTCCGTTTCACAACCCCCTACCTCTAGTGTGGCCATTTTGCAATTTCCCCAAGGATCTTTGGGGAAGATGCTGAACCATCTCCTTGCCCAAATTAGTTGCAAGAGATAAACAAAGTATATAAAGTGCAGCTATAATAATGGAATATTTGCGCAAATGGGTTATATATTGTAATAATCAAAAGAAGGCTATATATGTGTGATATTCTTAGTTTACTAAAGATGTTACCTGCCCCTTGCTGTTTTGTGGGAACTTTTTCAGCATCGTATAAGAATATAAAATTAGAAAACAACTGTAAAGTACTGCTGAATATGAAACACCTGCCTCCCAGAAGGATGAGCCTGAAACACCTCAGAGAGGAGGCGACCAGAAGGAATCCCTTTGTCACACAGTTTTATGGGGAAAAAGAAAAAGAAGAAAAAAAGGATTGACTTATTGTGCATTTACACAATAGATCCAGAGAAGGCTCTGCCCCCAGGACACAAATCAGTAGGTTATGTTTTTTGGCAGAGATTTTTCTCTGTGGTTTCCAGAATGTAGATAAATACTGCACATGAAATTTAAGGAATTGTGGCTCTGTGATGGACTTGTGACCTGTTCGGGGTATATACCACCTTTTGCACAGTGACTGCTGGAGATAGGCACCAGTTGTCCCGCAACACTGCACAAAAAAGCGACTATAAAGAGAATTGACGGATGGATGAACGGATCATTAAATAAGAAGATCTGAAGTTGTTGGTATTTGGTGCTTACAGATGTATACTGATAACATGCAATAATACATAGCTGGGATTACAGTCTGCCCTGGAGTTAAATTATATTGAACCTGTTGCTTCTAGTCGGTAGTGGAAGCTTAAAGCTGCAGCAGGTGGGTTTGATTCCTTACAAATGCAATTATGTATGTGAGCGTAGCATCAAAGCCTGTGGGAACTAACTGCTGTCAATACAATCAATTTGTGTGTGTGTGTGTGTTGGGGGGGGGGGGGTTTACACCTGCAGCTGCACACCTGCATTGCTCTATGAACATGTACAAACACACAATTGTTCACGTTTTCTTCATGCTGAGGTTGCTCTGATGATGAAAGGAAATCTTTCTAATTGTTTTATATAATTGACAAAATAAAACAGGCAGCATGTTGTTTTGCCAGTCTCGTCACAGTCAGAAGAAAACATTTCATTTTCAGCCTTTGGAACAGAGCAACTTTTTCAAAAGCCCTCCTCCTCTTCCTTGTTGAGCTCTTGCATTTCTTTTGGAGATATGAGGTGTTATTGCTGTGCAGTGTGTTCCTACAGTTGTGCGTCATGCTCACTTGTGTCTGCTGTCCTTGAAGGATTCAATAATGCATTCATCCTGTTGTGAAGCAAATGTTCTTTTTATTTGTGCGTCTGAACATCCTTAATATAAAAATGGTCACAAGGGAAAAAGTAAAACTTATAAAACTCTGTAATGCTTGATTTTTTTCTTTTGTATTTAAAAAAGGTCAAATTTGATGTGCCTACAAACACTGGGAATTGACAATTCTATTGCTTTCAGAAAAGAATAAAAAAATATATGCTTATCTAACCAGATGAAAAATTAATATGTGTCAATGTGTGTGTCAAAAGTTTTGATTGTTACCACTTTTATCTAATAGAATTATGTGTTTTATGTGAACAGTTTTTACCATTTTGTTATGAGCAGAGCTAGACAGTACGGACTGCTGGGGTCACTTTCAAGGGCTTTCAATGCAACCTTATCAGGAGCTTTGTGCATATTTTGCACAAATTAAAGCTCAACCAGGGTGCAAGTTGGACTCCAAAAGGACTACCCTTTGTCTCTGATTTTGTTTTTATTCTTCATGAATACGATCTCAAAGTGTACTCATGTAGAGCAAGGTGTCTAGTTTGGAAATCTCAAAGTCTCTTCTCTGCATTTTGCAGATGATGTAGCTCTGTTGGCGACTTCCAGCATGCGCTACAATGGTTCACAGCCAAAAGTATCCAGGGTTATAGTAAGCCACAAAAAGTTGGATTACTCCCTCCAATTTGGGGATGAGTTGCTGCTTTAAACAGACAAGTTCACATACCTTGGTGTCCTATTTATGACCATTGGCTTTGTTTGCAAAAATGAGAGCAATGCTTCATGTTGAGGTAAAAAAAAAATAGCTAAGCCAAAAAGCAAAGCTCATGATTAACTGGTCCATCTAGCTGCAACCCTCACATATGGTCATGAGAAATAAATCATGACTAAAAGATGGAGATCACGGAAACAAGTGGCTGAAATGAGCTTCCTCTGTACTGTGGTCCAGATCAGGCTTAAAGATAGACTGGAGAGCTCTGTGATCTACTAGGACCTCAGAGTAGTGCCCCTGCTTTTCTGTATCGAAATGATTCAGCTCCCTCTGGCGTGTCCTATTGGGGAGAGACTCTGGGACAGACCCAGGATTTGCTGGAGGGACTATATGCCCTCTCTGGTCTGGGAAGAACCTTGGAATCCCTCTGGATGAGCTGGAGAGGGTTGTTGGGGAGAGGGATATCTAGGTTTCCCTCCTGGATCTGGTACCTCCTTAACCCAACCTTGAAAAAGCAGAAGAAAGTGGATGAAAATGGAAATGAACCACTTTGTCATGCAAGATTAAGCATTTACAGACTAACTTCCCAGTTTTGTATAATAGCGCTGTTTGATCCATTCATTCTGGACTGCATTTGATGAATTTGTTCCTATTTGCTTCAGGACATGGCCAATATAATTCATCTGGAAAATAAGGTCCTAATTCTTTTATTTACTGCTCTATTCAACATGACTCAAGTCACCTTGTGAGCCCTATGAACACAGCTGCTGGCAGAGTTGGAGGGTATAGGTCCAGTTTCAGGTTGTGTTTCAAAGCAGTCACTAAAACTGCAGCTTTGCATGTCTTAAAGCTAAATAAAAGTGTTAAAAGATCATTGAAGATTTACAAAGTTCAGCGTCCCTTTAAGACAAATGTTTATTCCACGGCTGAGCCTCAGAGACCCCTGGCTCAGTTTGACCCCTGCAGACAGAAGGGAAAGCTGTCAGCGTATTGTTTTTTTGCCTTGATGTGGATTTTTCAGTTTATCTCCGAACTAGTTATTGTTGTGTTTTCAGCATTAAAAAAGTATTTTTTCTGGAACTCCCAGTTCATACCAAAGCAAAAAACGAAAACAAAAGAGAAACCTAATTTGATCTCAAAATCTTTCAAACTTCTCAGAGATCCCTCCACTAATAAACTTAACTAATATAGATTAATTTAACTAATATTTTATTTTGTATATTCACATGCTTAAACACACATGCATGGCTATTACAACTGTGAACCCTAATGAATGCATAAAGTCCATATGGAGAGAAGCTTCATGCTCCGGTATGATTACGCCTCTGTTCAACTTTCACATTAAGTGTTGACTAATATTAGGGTTTGCACAGTATTAGGAAAATATTTAGTTGCAATAAAATTGTTGAATATTTTGATGATGATATTAAAGCCACTGTTGTGGCTATTCTTGTATCATCATAAGCTCCAAAAAAGTTTGAGACTGAATAACCTTGTGGAGGAGGTTCTCGACGCACAAAAAATATAAGCCCTCGCAGAGAGATTTCTTGTTTCAAAAGTTCAGCATTCAGTTTCCTTATTGAATTTAACAAAATATTCTCCAAGTTGACTTCTTACAAATCTAAAAAAACCCAACATTTTTGTGGTAAAGAAAACTGGAGCCTCTCTCCTTCACTGCAAAATACAACAATCAGCCCCGCAGCAGCTGTCTTCATAATCACCTCTGGGGGCTGATCTCACTGGGTGGAGCCATAAACAACAAAATAAGAAGAAAACAAATAGTTCTTCTGCAGTTTGTAATATTTCTCAAAGTTTTAGATCAATATTTATCATTTAGCAAATTATTAATTCATTCAATACATAATAGGCTCCAACAGCCACATTTTCCTCCTTCCTCTTCTTCTTCCGTTACAAAATAAAACATGTTCACATGTGAAAACATATTACGTTAAAGGCCAAACATTCTATGAAAGGAATGTATATTGCTCACTGCATTTCATGCCAGAGTTTTAAATTAAAATCATTTTATGATGAGAATGGACAAACTTATAGCTGTTTTTGGTCAAACCTTGTTAATAGATCTCATGGGAGATGTGTTAGCTCTTGGAATATGTAAGATGACTCTCAACTACCACCACCCTACATCACTACACCACATTTTAGCTCAATATCTGTAATATTGACTGAGTTACAGTCCAAATAGCTTTGGATTGGGTTGACTGGAAAACTTAATCAGATATAGAAGTACATCTGATATAAAATTTCTGTTTCATTAAAATATGTTCACGAGTTCATAAGATATTTTGTGAACAAAAACAGGGCTCACTCCAACAGTTTATGGATGATGTCAAAGAAGCTAAAAGTTCAGTATGTATTGGAGCTGACTCTTAGCCACTACCACACCAAACTATAATTTAGTATGTGTAAAATAGGCTATGTTATAGACATTTATTTAAATTTCTAGTTGTATATATTGTGTAGCCCTTTTAAAATATATTGCATTGATAATTTGCAATATGACAACTGATTCAATTCAGCCTTTTGTTTTAAAGCCTTTTTTTCATGTCTAAAGTAACATCCGACTTATAATTTCTGATACAACCCAACATTGCTTCTTTGTTTGGGGCTATTTTGTGACCCATTCAGATTTGCAGGAACTCTAACATTAAGTTATTGTCATTATGTTGTCATCATCCAGTTCCAACCATAGAACTGAACTTTTAGTTTGAATCTCATATGTCTACAAGTACTGAGTTATCTTGACAGCTGAGTACTTTGCCAAAGAAGGAAAGTTAATAACAGAAGCCTGCCGTAGCAGTAATATCTCAGGTCTTAACGGTTAAAGACTGTACACTGTGTGGTTTAGCTTCAGGCTCAGAGGTCGGTGACCCCATTATCTGTAGCTGAACAGACCACATGGCTTTCTTCACCATTTTTAATCCGAACACAACGTGGGATGCAGCAAAAATAAAGATTTTGAACTGGGGAGCTGCAATTTAACCAAACAAACATCTTGACTCTCCAAGCAAAGGTCTGAGAGTGCTGCAGTCTGGTCAGGCCATGGACGACTCTAGTGGATCTAGTGGATGTATATTTTGAGTGTTCACAGATAAAAGCCACAGTGCGGCAATTGCTTTTATTGTCTGCCTCCTGGCTGTCAACTGTAATTATACAGCATTCACAGCATCAGTCCTGGGCTCTCAGAAGCAGATTTAAAAGCTGGACTGTATCCATAACTGCCATCCAGACTGCGTGTGTCAGAAAACATTCATGTGTGCGAATTAAAAGTAAAAAAAAAAAAAAAAAAAAAGCTGCTGTCAGTGCTGCGAGTTGAGATAAAGGTGAAGAATAATGTGCATGTGCGGAGATGACAGACACATGGTCAGACAGACGCAGAGACAAACGGGGAGCTTGGTGATGATCAGCGAGACACGGAGACAGGCTGTTCATCAGGCTTTGCTGGAATGCCACAGGAACACAAGTGTTGTGTTGAAGAGTTAAAAGAGAAAACCTAATTAATGTTATCTGAATGTCTCAAGGAGGGGAGTTGAAATTGAATTAAATTAAATCAGTGTCAGCTCAGCGGAGAGAGTGAGAAAGTCTCTGGTTACATCTCAAAGCTGCGCCTAACGAACACGTCTCCCATCGATACAGCCTCACAGGTGTGGGCTTTTTCATAAAGGAATATGTGTCTGTGTGAGAAGTATTAAACAGAAAAGAGAAGAAAAATGAATAGTTTTACATAGATGGAATTTTATCATCCATATAGTTATAGAAAATTATGCTGCTGTCTTACTGTAAAACAAAAAGTAATTGTCTCTGCATGGGCTTAATACTTAGCAGAAAAAAACTGTCAGTCAACGTAAAATAGATGATGCATGAAAACAGATTATGTGGCAGTTTAATGCACACCATTTGGATTATTTTTGGATTCAGGCTCCTTGTTTCGTCATTGTCTGTTTGGTTGCCTAGTGTTTGAATCCTGCTTTGTTCAACAATCACAAAAGCAATTAATTGACAGTTGTTTGTCTAGCATGGGTAGAATACAGCTCAATTTTGCATGGATGATGCTAACTAGCATTTTCTGCAACAGAGAATTATCCGCGCTCATTCAGTCTAAATAAATACATTCGAGAAGCACCATTAAAAAATACCTCTGCTCATTAGGAAACAAAAAGCAATCAGAAATTCCCCAGTCATAGCTGCACACAGGCCACAAGCGGTTGTGCTTTCTAAATTCTTTTCCAACCACTTGTTCAGAAAATCTGAAGGCGTTCAGTGTGCAAGACCTTCTTCCCTCCTAAACTGTCCAGTTTGTTGCACACACATATTCTCTGACAGCACAGAGAGATTTCACTGCAGTTGTCTCTTCCTCAGTATTCTGGCAAAGCTGCTCACTCAGATACAACACAGAAAAGTTTCTCTTCATTCTGCAGCATCAGCCTTGGGTGGTTCATTCATATTGGGCAATTGGGCAACTCCCCACTAAAACAGAGAGAAAAAAATTCTAGCTTCTTTGGTACCCAACTGTGACCTGTCTGAGACCTATCAAGTGACCTCTATGTCATTGACCAATCAGCATAATCCTTGCTCCAGGTAGTCCCGCCTTTTCATCGACAATAGAAATCAAGTTGACCTCTGCTGCAGACACTTTTGTTGAGTTGTTGAGTTTGTTGTTTTTAACTTTCAGGAACTACAAGCTACAAAGCTACAGTCCCGGAGACTCTTATCACAATAGTGAAGTGTGAAGTGGGCAAAAACTGGTGTTACGGTTTATTACATGCAAAGTAAACCGTAGCTGCTGGTAAATAAGATGTCTATGCCATATTGTTTATGTGGCAAAAAAAATGCCACTTGCAGGTTTGATTATAATGTTAAATGTGGTAACTGTCTCATACAAACATTAATGGAATTCGTATCTCAAGTTAACAAGACCTAATGAGCCAAGTTGATGGTGATTTTGATAATGTCACATAGATATGTCTCGTATTGTCACCCCTAAGTATCTATTAGCTCAAATAGTCTTCCCCTTATGCATTATTTTTATGACGAAAGTAGGGCGTTCGATACAAAAGAACAAAAACTTGGTGCATTTGGTTTTATGACAGGAACTTTTCACAATAATCACGTCTACATTTGTGATGTTGCTGTCCAACCTCCTGCCCAGATAGTTGTCTCTGTGAAGTCCATCTTAAAATCACTCTACTAACTCTGCAAACCCGAGGCTATGTTCACTCCAGGGTTTTCATTTTTAAAACTTTGTGAGTTTATCTAATAAGACTCTTTCTGCTATGTGGCTAAAAAGAAAATCTTATGTCAACTGACAAGAATAAAAAACATACTGGGACATTTAAATGAAATACCCATTTACCCATTAAACAGATGATATTTGTCATCATCACAACAACTGCACCCCCTGAGAAATGTTTCAGGAGCCACCTCTACCACCAACAAGAGGTTCAATTGTGTCTTGCTTTAAGATTGAGCTGGCGGTAGCTAATTCTGTCTAGTATACTGTAGCAGTGACCTCTGTACCAAATTTTATTAGCATGTTTTTCAAAATAGTCAGAGAGCAACAAATATATTTATGTGCACAAAAAAAAAGTCCTAACAGAAAGTTGGCACCAGATCTAATTAAAGCTGTTTGCATACTCCATGAGAAGTCACAAAGTCGGCTCTCATTCATGTGGTTGCGTGACGAAAATTGCATCATTTTATTCTCGTAGCAGCTTTGCCCGCCACAAGGCCCTGGCCAAACTTTTTCTCACAGGGGTTTGTGCCAAGTAACGCGTGATTGGTCAGAAGTTGTTGTGGGCGTGTTTATGTGGAAAAGCTGCTTTAATGGAGTCATTTAGCTTCTACTGCTCAGCTGGCCGAGGCTGTTAGAAATACAGCTGTCTTTACAACTTTTCCAGCAAAACTATGAACTTTAAAAGGCCGTGCAGAGACACAGGCGGCTCTCCGTGGCTTGGGTAAAGGAAGCAAAATTCTTAAAGGACAGGAGAGTTAAGAAGGAGGAGGAGGAGGAGCTTTCTGGAAGTTCTGATCTGAGTGTCTCGTGGATGATGAAAGGTGTGTGCGAAAATGAACATCTCACAACCACGTGACTGTGAACTGACTTCATGACTTCTTATGGAGCATGCCGAAGCCTTAACAGATGTATCAACATGTCAACACAGGAGAATGAACAGAACATGTATCTCCCTTTGGCTGCTGATTCGTTCAGCTGCCCGTCACTTAGCTTCTGTGCCCGTGCTCTTGTCTTCTCTTCAAAACTAAGAGTGTAATGACCCTGATCTATTGTGAATCACACACCACTTTAGGTACCTCATACAATCTCACCTTCAAGAGATTGAACAGAATCAAATTTTCAAACAGCTTATAATGTCCTTACTCAAAAGAAGCATAAATTCAGTATTCAAATTTAATTTCACTTGATTTAATTTTACATTTAGTTTGAAGGAGATTAGATTTGTGCAGCCTGATGGGATGTGCAAGGATATTAAACAAACACAGAACTCCCCAGTAGATGTCTGTATCCTCAGCTATAATTGCACCTTCATTAAGCGAACAAAGCTGTGTGTGGAACTACAAACGACATCCACTGCTCTGATAGAAATGTCACTGGACAAATCAGCATTTCTTTTCCATGCTGTGATACAGGTCTGTATAAACAGATAATGTTAAATAGATGAAAGCAGCTTGGGTCAGATTCAGCTGAAAAAGCAGCTGTAAGAGTGAGGATGTAGATTCGTTTAATGCAACAGTTTGGCTCCAGCTGGAGATCATGTACTCACATAATGTTTAATTAAGTTTTGTGCAGCTGCGGCAGTAAAGCTGCTGAGATCAAAGCCGGCTCTAGGTAATCTAATTACTTTTTTTTGCTTTGAAGGATTGTCATCTTTTATGCTTGTTTGCTGTTTCTGTCTTTGTCTCATTGTGGAGAACTTAGATTTGTGTACATAGGCAGGACCATTAACTGGTCTTTACCGCTGCAGGAATATGATGTCTTTGCATTTTTTATTACTGTCACAGAGGGAAAAAAAGTTAAGCCTCCAGAATGAATGGTCTGATCCTAATGTAATTTGTAACAAATGTACACTAGCAACAGGTATGTAAATGGTTTAATTTGAAAGCAGTTGGCACATCTAGAACAGGCATCGGATGGTGGTGGTATCATGAATGGAGGGGCAGTGTTATCAGGTAGTTGCCAGAGTGTCTGACAGACAGTCAAACCAGTGAGTGAAGGTCACCAGACACAGAGGATGCATTAGGATAGTATCTCATTGGACTGCGACTGTTGGACACTAGTTGGTGAACAGGATTTCCGAGGGAGTCTCCGCTTGAATTTTGAACATTTTCATGACATATGTGCAACATATCTCCTCTCAAAACAGTTGATATTGTCTCAGGCATTTCAAACCCTTCTTAATTTAGCTTTTGTAATTATAGAGCGCTAGAGCTTTCGCTATGACAGAACATCTGAGGCCACAGCTCTGAATGTTCATATTTTTTTTATTTTAAATGAAGACAATCTTGTCCTCCTGTGTAAATTTTTCTCCTGATCTATTTAACTGCTTGTTTGTATTAATGTACTGCTGCTTTATTTTCTTTATCATCTTTTATAGTCATTTTACTGTCTGTTTTATTAGTCATGGTTTTCTCTCAGTGTTGAGGTTTTCCTGTTATGTTTATTAAACTAATATTGATCAGTATGTTGTTCATTTTGCTGATTTAGTTGCTCTGAAAGGTAAGTACTTAGGGCCAGTCTTGGCTGTTTTTAAATGGGCCTTAGAAAGGAAGGGAATGTGACTCGACTCCCCTTGAATTTTAACGCATCTCTCGTCCTGCTGGTTCTGATGAAAAGCAGAATAATTTTGGCTTGATTTGACTTGTGTTTAGCAGAATGTAAACCTCTGGACTTCAATCTCTGCCCATCGAGCGCCGATTCTTCCTCCAATGAGCGTGGGTGTGATACACGTAATTGTCCTCGACTAATGTTGTCCAATCAGGCGATCACTGATGTATCCTCTGACTTCACCTCATTAATCAGTGTTAATTATAATTGCCTTTTCTAGTGCCTGCTGTAATTGAATTAGTGCCAGGAGACCAAGGTAAAAGAGGTCAACGTTGCAGCAAGTTAAGATATGGGGAAGAGAAAAAGAATAGTGGCAAAAAAGGGAGGAGAGCAATCAGCGAGTAAAAGTTTAAAACTCGAGAAAAGAGCGAGCGTGTGCACGAGTGGAGAGCATGTAACAGGAAGGATGATGAGAGGGAAATCATGGCAGACTAATCCTGAGAGTTTGTTGTAAAAGTGATTTCCCAGCAGACTGCATCTTGTTTCCACTTTAATTACGGACACAGGAACATTTCTTCTTTCAAACTCTGTGAGTTTCATCCAATATTTGCCTCTCGCTCATATATATTCCAAACACAGATCAGTTCCCAGTTGGATATAATATTCTGCAGTTTTTCTTTTTCAATCTCCTTCTGGTCTATTTAGAAATGAACCCAAAGCGCTATCTTCGTGGGAGCTGTTATCTCAAACACCTCTTGTGTCTTGAGATATAAGGGTGATTGTGTTGCAGCCAAGTCACCATGACTGAAAAAGCTCCTCCAGTGTTCGTGTTTAAAACTTGGCATCAGTTGATGCTCCACTTCAGGCTAGAAGAGCCAGGCAGGATATGCAGAAAACTACAGAAACCTCACAGAATTCTAATAATCCCAGCTGGTGGCTTAAAGCACAGCTGGTTGATGCAGCAGCAAATAGTTACTGGTGCAGTTGTTTATTTCAGAAAGACCGTGACGTCATTTTGTTGTCCAATTGTGTGCAGTATTTCTGGTCAACACCTTATTGCAAATTGAAATTTCTGTAGTACACCCAAAATAATTGTGTGACCACTTTACACTTCATTTTAATTGTCTGGAGGAAAGGAGTGATAAATGCGAGCAGCATGCCCGCGGAACCTTTGTTGTGGATGAGTGTAATACCAGTCTGCAATAGGCGAGGCGCGCCGCCCTTCACGTCAGACGTAAATTAGATGACAAACGCTGCACGTGTGTGTTCATTGCTGCTGCGTTTTTTTCTGTATTCTTACAGACTTATCACTCTGTTACCACGGTACCAATCCTGGGACCCGTAACATTTGCATTTAAAACTAACACTGTACAAAAGCTCGAACCTTTGACTAAGGTCTTGACCTCATAACTTTAGTTTTATTGCCCAATGCCAAAAGTCAAAACACAGGTAATAATGTTTGTGCCTGTGTCTGTGTGCATGTGTGGCTTTGCCTGTTATCAAAATATCTCATGAACCATCAGAGGGATTTTCAAGGCTCTCCAAAAGCAATGGTTGGATGTGCAGCTACAGCTTATCAACTTTTGGAGTCAACCCAGTTCAAGATGGCTTCCTCAGATAATCAATCTTAGCCAATACAAAAGTGGCCTAAACTTACTCAATTTTACAGATAATGAGCTAAAATTCAATGTAGTAGTAGCTGAGAGTCATTACTAACATATAATGCAAGTGCTTGCAAACACATTAGGTGACACCTTGTGATATTGGTGACAAACTAGCATGTTATTTTTAACATTTCACCAAAACAGCTATAACTCTTTCATTTCTCATTTTTAATTTCCCAACACATCTTACTGCAAAACTGAAAAGCAGCAGGCGATATCCATTCCTTGAAGAAGTGCGTTTACGCCTCCCATCCACACAAATGGAGAGTTTGCTGAGAAAAACTGACATTTTTTAAAGCTCAGGTTTTGGTGGACTCAGTGTGTACTGAAATGATAAAGCCTTTGAGAAGCAGTGATGCAGCAGCCTGTTTTGTACATCCCCACTATTACTATTACTGTGCCACCTCTTTCACACCAGTGAACTCACTATTAGGTCTCAGACAGGTCACAGTTGTGTACCAAAGTAATAGGTTATTGGTTACCAAGAAACCAAAACAACAAAGGAGCCATTTTTTAAAACTTTTTTTTCTTAGTCTGTTTCAGTTTATCCTGATTCTGTTACCATTAAACTTTAACTGTGTGCTGAAATTTGTCATAACTGAGACAAATTTATGAAAGGTATCAATAAAAATCTCTTACTTTCACATTGGTATTCTCAAACAGGATGCGTTTACATGCTTCCCAAAATGAAACTTGCATTTTGTGATAGAAGGGAGATGCTTGTGAAACAGCAAGCCAGCTAATAGCTGTGACCCTCCCCACAAATTAAAGGGAAAAAAAATTGAAATACACAACCTTTTTTTCCTTTCCTCCATGTCACCTGAGGTTCATTAAAACCAGGACAGAATACTGTTTCTGCTCTGCTGCTGCTGTTTGAAAATAGGAAGACAGACTGATTGATAGACGAACAGACAGAGCCTCTGGTTATTTATTTATTTATTTTATTTCGCTCATCTTCCATCTAAATGAGTTGTATTTTTTACCGGGCTGATGCAGAGCACCGAGTTCCCACTGCAGCTCCTTTGATCTGTGGAGGCAAATTTGAGTTAATGAGGGAGTTGTGCGCGGCCCTTTATGGCATTCTGCTGGTTGGATGAACACATCTCAAAAAGAAAGGATGATCCAGTTTATTTCAGGAAAAAAAAACAGGCCGCCTGGCTTCTGAACTCATGTTACTCATGTTTCCATGTGCTGCATACCAAACTGCATTTTCACCTCTGGGTTATGACTGTAGCGGGAGTCTTAATTCACTGATAAAAGCTTACTTATGTCAAAACTTTAATTTATTTATTTATTTATTTTTTTGCTCATTGGTTACGTGGCATCACATTTAACCATTTAGCTTGTGTATTGCAGTTTCCAGCATTCACAGTGGAAATTTTTCTCACGAAATGCTCATCTTTTAAACTCTTTTACAGACCATGAAACCTATTGCTGCAACTTTTTAGGAGAATAGGAGGCTCCCCAATTCCGGAATTGATAAACTGAAAAAGCTCATCCGATTAGGAGCAAAACATCTTCAAGAAACAACCCAAAAAGTCAAGTTTCATGCTATTCAACTTGCTAGGACAATTTTGAGTGACACTTGCCTAATCCACATCAGCCGGCGCCGTAATCACTTATCGTACCCTCTTACTTTGTAGTAAGAGCAGACTGGTTGTTGCACAATGATGTGCTGTCTTGTGGAAGAGCGTGAATAAACAAAGAAGGAGTTGGGAAATAATAGGGGTTTAGTTTATAGACAAACTGAAAGAAAGAAAAAACAACAAAAAAACCCATCTGAACCTTCATCAGCTTTTTGAAAATCTGATTCTTCTGGTCTCAGCCAGATTAAGAGACACTCAAATTAGCATGTCTCTGTCTGGCTGAGGCCAGTAGAATAGAACCCAGTTCTGACAGCAGAACCCATGTTGTGCACCAAAGTGAATCCAACTATGACGGTGACGATGACGGTGTCTCTCAACTTTTCAAGCTTCTTTCTCACCATCCATTTTCTTTACCTGCTTCTCCTTTTGGGGTCGCAGGGAGCTGGTGTCTGTCTCCAGCCACCAGGCAGGGGACACCCTGGACAGGTCGCAAGTCCATCACAGGGACACATAGAGACAAACAACCATTTATGGATAAATTTACAGCTACCAATTAACTTAACATGCATGATTTTTTGTCTGTGGGAGGAAACCAGAGTACTCGGCGTAAACCCACCTTAGCAGAGGGAGAACATCCAAACTCCACCCCAGGTTGGGAAGTGAGCCTGCAACCTTCTTGCTGGGAGGCGACAGCTCCAACCACTTCTCCACTGTGCCACCTCTTTCACACCAGTGAACTTGAAATGGTCAAAATAAATTACTGACAGACTACATATCATCAGATATGGCAAATTATTTTCTTTATGCCAAGGCCTGCAGCTCATACAAGCCTGCAGCCTCGTGGGTGCACCACTCAGACAGCAGAACAATGTCGAGCACGACAGAATGTCAAAACGGCCTATGTCTGAGTGCATACCACAGAGAAATTTCTGTGAGTGACTTGAGCTTTGACATTATTGTCATACAAGTTGTGTTTGGTCACTGGAAGACGTGGCCTCAGGCAAAAAGGCTATAAAAGGCTGATGGGTCTTTTAATTGTCAGATTTCCAGCGAACTACTTTCTGTTCTGTTTTGTCAAAACCTCATTAAATCCTGGGAAGCTGCCAAAAAAGTCTGTGCCTGTCTTATCTTGTTAATTAGAAAATTAACCTCCTTCAAAGTGATGTTTCATGTCCCTAAAGCCAGCTTGAGCAGCCAGAGATTGGACCACCCAGGCCTGCTCCTCAGACCACTGCCTACAGTGTATTGAACTGTAGGGAATTTCCATCATTTAAAGGCGTGCAAGTTCAGAAAGAGCAAAGTTCCTCATATCGAGTCATGTGATACACCTTTATTTGTGGAAGCAACTGTGGCTGATATTGTTGTCCACAAACATTATCAAGCAGACGGTTAAAAATGCATAGGTCGAGTATCATCTGACAGCTCAAATAGCTAATTGAAAATGATAATGCTTTTGCCCGTGTCTCTGTGTGTGTATGTGCCTGCGTCTGTTAGCAAAATAACTCGTGAACCACTGGACAAATTTGAACAGAACTCGCCTGAGTCAATCGTTTGCTTTACATCTACAACTGATTACCTTTTGGAGTTAACCCATTTCCAGGCGGCTGGCACAGACAGCTGACATTAAAAACAAAAATGGCTATAACTCTGTCAATTTTACAGATATCGAGCTAAAATTTTGTGTGGTAGTAGCTGAAACTGATCCCCAACACATACACAGAGCACTGATAGACTTTGCAAGATTTTTTTTAAAACTTGGCCAGAAGCTTTTGCAGTCTATGTGGTCTGTTAGCAAAATTTCTTATGAACTACTGGAAGGATTTTAATGAAAATTTCCAAAAGTAGTCATTGGATGTACACGTACAACTGATCAAGCTTTAGAGTTAATCCAATTCAAGATGCCCACCATAGCCAATCGAAATTAGCTAAGACAAAATTGCTATAATTCAGTCAGTTTTAAAGATAATGAGCTAAAGTTTGTCGTGCTAGTACCTGAGACTAATTCACAGCACATACTCTGAGCATGACATCTTGGATTATTGCATGGGATTTTTACATATAGTTAATTTCAAGGTTTGACCAAAACAACTACAGCATTAAAGGAATGTTAGGTCTTTAATTTCATTTTATTTTTCGAGACTCTCTATTATCACAAACATGCTCATAAACATTACATTTATTTCTAACCATAGATGCCTTTGTTACAGATACCGATACAGATACAGATAAAGTTAGAAAAGTTAGATACCTAGTCACAAAAATGGCAAAAGCAATGGTTTTAATTGAAGAATACCTGACTGTGCTTGCTATGAGTTTAATTCCCTGTAATATGTTAGCTAACCTATCTTTAAGTTGTTTACAAATGCAATATAAAAAGTTGCAAATCTGGATTTATCGAAGTTACATAAACAGACTACATCAATTTCTGGATTTTTGCTGCCATCAGGTGAAGATGCCCTCCCTCATCCCTAATGCACACTCATTTTAGGACAACATAAATTGGTCTTTTAAAATAGGAGTTCTCCAGAACCCTGTAGTGAGTTGTATGTGTGTTATGTCAAGATTCAATAGACAGTAACTTTATTGTCAGTGAAAGGTTTTAGGAGCGTGCTGTGAGATTCTCCATGTGATATCAGTGTCTTGCCAGTGGAAAATATTACTTTCAGCTCACAGTTCCACAGTTCATTTGTTGAATGGGCAGCTAATTAGAAGTGCGCTTGGACTCCAGGTGGAACTGCTGACGTCTCTCAGAGTATTTAATTACTAAATTAGCTGCAATTTACAGGCTAAAAATATGTATAGAAAAGCAGCGGGGCTGCTTTTATTGTGTCACACCGAGTTTTCCTTTAATTGTGCGTTTTTGACATGAAGCTCTGACTCATGAGTTGCGCTGATGGAAGCTAGGGGTATTATTCATGGCTTAAAATTTTTTTGACAAAATTCAGGAAAACTCCAAACTTTCAAGACACATTGAAAGAGGACCAGAAGTCTCGCAGCTTCCTGTTATACCCTCTTCACAGATTATCCTCCTGAGGGATCCTTGGGTGACTTTTGGCTCCTCCTCACATATTTCTTTTAAAACAGTTTTATTATTTTATTAAGAAAAACAGCTACAAACAAGCACCCCAGTCAACAACTCTTATTAGGTAGTCATTAATGATTTTTCAGCATGAGCTCTCTGTTTGAAGCACCTCAGTAGTGAATGCTTTTAAAATCTGTTCCACTTCCTGATGATAGAAGCTCAATATTTTGGTGTTTCTGACCTTTTCACAAATAATGTCTGGTGAATTAGTCCACCTTACCCGTGAGGTTTTTTGAGTGCTGCTTTAATGAGAAATATAGCAAAATAAAAAGTCATCTATCACATTCAATGGTGAGCTCAAAGGATTCTTAATATGCACCAGAAGATCTCACAAAGACCCTGCAAAGAATATCCATATCCTGTCTGATTTTTTACAGTGTAGTGTGGTTGTTAATCAGTGTGCAGGGTGCCTATGATAGTTGTTAGTCAAATAAAATACTTGAGGTTTGAACCATTGGTCTCACCCAGTCTCAGGGTAAAACATGAAATAGTAATAAAGCAAAAACAAATCAATGTTGTGATGGTAATCAATACGGTATGAGCGTTTTTTTTTTGTGACACTCAGAACAACTTTCAAAGTAAAAAACTATTTATTAATAAAATATTTCTTTGCACCACCAGGCAGACCAACTATCTGATAGAAAATTAAGGTGGTGTAAAAATGAACCAGTATAAAACTTTTTGAGTTTTCCTCGTTGCATCACTTTTGCATCTTTGCCTGCTTGTGTTTAACACTCCGTTCTGTTCCAGGCTTCACATGGGCCCGTACTGATAATAACAGATCAGCTTGGTCTTCAGTGTAAATAGTGTAAATAACCATAAACTTATATGTGAATAACACTTCAGGACAAAACTGATGCCAGTGTAAAGGTATATAAAAGAGCATTTGAATAAGCTGTTATGAAATGTTCAAAATTGGAGTTGTTTTTTGTATGGCAGAAAAATGCTTCGGTCAGGACTACAGGCAGGCTAGTACCTGGACCCTCTTCTTCCTCAGCCATGTCTTTGTAATAATGTGGTTTTAATATCTTGCTGGAAAATGCATGGACGTCTCAGCATTAATGCTTTTTGTCTTTAGTTCAAAGCACAAGAATCCATTTCTTCTAAAATGATTTTTTATTCTGATTTGTCTTCCCAAAATTTAGGTCCAGTTGGTTAGGAGCCTAGATGCCTGAGAGTCCAGAAAAGTCAATGTTGCCTCTGTACATGGTTTAGATAGGGCTTCTTTTTCACAAGGTAATGTTGAGTGATTTGATACTGGTGAATATAACTTTGTAGTACTTGAGAAAGATTGCTCAAAATAATCCCACATTTTATCAGTTATTGATGGATGATGGTTTTGGATGCATGAAATAGACAAGACAAAAATGACAATTTTTTTCAATTTGAAAGGATGACAAAAGGTTTATAAAATGTTCATTTACAACTAAATCCATGATTGACTGATTGACTAATTTCTGAATATTGTGCGAATACTGAATCCAGTTACTTAAGAAGTTTTAGTCTGCAGGACTGGAGGGGAGGAGTATGATCCAGGAGTCCGGGGATGAGCTGGCAGGTGAGTCTCCAGGCAGAGAAGTCAAGAGGTGAGGGAGAAAAAGACAAAGAGCAGGTAGGCAGGTGGGCCTTCAGGTATACGCAAGCTTTGTCATTTTCGTTTCAAAAGAGGAACTTGAGCTTAAAATACATCCAGGAAGCAGGTGGAAACAGATGTCTTGACAATAACAAAAAAAAACAAAAAACTACAAAGGAAAACACAGGTAAGATAGGTAAAACATAAAACCTGGCGTAATGAAAACTCAATAATTAGAAGCCTATGTGGAGAACATGTGCAATACCTGAGCAGGAGAGAGGAAGAACCAGGAAAGAAGCAGCCCACAGCTCCACCTGAGAAAAGGAAAAGGACGCACTGCCTAAATCCTGAAATTGTTTACCAAAACACTTAAAGAAATTGTCAAAAATACCATGAATTTACACAGAATATAAATCCTGCTTGTAAATTATTATTTTGGGCCACAGCATTTATTTATTTTTATCCAAAGCACAATAACACATATTGACATACATTTTCCATCACTCTCACAAATATTCCCCCACTTTCAAAAAGCCTAAACGGCCCTGAGGTTTCTTCTCTTCTTAAAGAATTAAGAATAATGCTTATGAGGCAAAATTTCTCAGGCAGCCTGTCAACCGTACAGAGTATTTTCATTCCCCGGAGGCACATAAATGATTACCTTGTAGGAGTGGATAGATGTTAGTCTGTGTTGTGTATGAGTTCGTTTGAGATCTGAGCTTCCCTTTTCTCTCTGAGATGTAAACATCTGAAGAAGGTGAGTATTAAATGTCTCTTCTTGAAACAATAACTCCAATAATCTTTAAGCATCTTTATCTCTTAGGGTTGATCATTTAAAATAAATCAAATCAAATAAAACTCGACATCAAACTAATATATAGGACTGCACAAACAGTAGGGTGAAGCTATCTCAGGCCAAACTTTGCTCTCTGAACCTCCTTGACAGGAACGCATGGTAATATGTCCAGAGAGCGAGACCAAAACCAGACACGGAGACAACAGCTGAAGGTAAGTGTGTTTATTTGCAAGGTGGCAACTATTTACAGTGCGTGTGTCGTGATAGGATCTGGAAGGCAAGAGGAACAGGGTGAGTCTCGGGTACCAATCCTGCTATCAGCTGAGCACTGCAAGATGATTTAGTTGTTATTCCTTTGGTCTTACAGGTCCGGGAGGAGTCCAGCAGCGAGGAGGAGAAGGAGGCGTTCAGGTGATCCAGGAGTTAACAAGCCAGTAATTCCATCCAGGTGAGTATCCAAGTGGTCGAGGTAAGTATCCGTGAACCCACAGCTCCGTGACGTGGCCAAGAATCTACAAACAAAGTACATAGAAGACGTAATCAATAAGTTGCCAAAACTTGGTTAGAAACTGTGGCTGCGAATCTAACCCAGGAGGTTCAATGCTCCAGCGAAGGTCTGGTCTCAACTGGAGGCTTAAGTACTGGCAGTCCTCATTATCCTGATCTGGATCACCTGTGGAGGTAGAAAGTAGAGGAGCCGCCCCAAGGCGGGGCTAAAACTCCAGATCCCTACACTCCTGAGGTTTTGCTTAGTGTGCATTTTTATTTCCCTTCAGCTATTTGGATTAGGAGGATATTATGAACACAAAAAAACATTGTCTTTGAAAAAAAAGTTAATTAAAACAAAAGATAAAAAGGAACACGAAAAAAAAAATCTAAGAATGAAAAAAATACAAATAAGGTGTCACATAAAAACAACAACAACAACAACCATCTAAAAGAATTAATCAGCTGTAGGAGTGCATCCAGTGGTTACTTTCTGAGAGTGTCACTAGAATGCGCCCAGTGGTCCATGAGATATTTTGCTAACAGACAGACAGACAAATGATTGCCTGTCATTCATGGCAGAGGGAAAATAAATAGGCTAAAATACTGGAAAAAGAAAGAAAGAGAGGGAGTTTACAAATAGACACACAACATTTGGATAAGTTTAAAAACAAATTTTGGTAAAAAAAAAACAAAAACGGAATAATTCAAACAAACGCTGTGCCTGTAATGTAAAGTGGAAGCGCGCGCGCGTTTAAAACGTTTCTTCTGTTCACATCACACCCGTGGAGCTTGTTCACCTGGTGACAGGAGAGAGAGGAGGAGAGAGAGACATTCCGTTAGACTGGAGCGTCCCCCGGGACTGGCACGAGCTCTTCGTGTGTGTGTGTGTGTTTGTGTGTGTGTGAGAGACTGGGAGAGGAAGGGCTGAGGAGGCGCGGGACTGTTTCCGACTTTTTCCTGAGCGGCCGCCGCACGCGCCGGTGTTTGATGAGGGAGACGCGAGGAGACAGCCGGAGATTGGACACTAACCTACCGGGGGTCGGAGCGTGAAGCGAACCGGGCCCAGGTGTCCGAACAGAGAGGACGACCGAGGAGGAGGAGGAGGAGGAGGAGGAGGAGGAGGAGGCGCGTCCGAACTTACGCCGTTCCGTCCGGACTCACGCCGAGCGGACCACCTGGGAAAGTTGGCGAGCGGCGCCAGGAGGTGGGCGGGTGGAGGACAGCAGCACGTGGACGGCTGATGACAAGGAGGAGGTGGTGGTGGTGGGGGGGGGAGGTTCTGGTGCGAGAAGGAGGTTCTGGTGCCAGGAGCAGGAGGTTCTGGTGCCAGGAAGGGGTTCTGGTGCCAGGAGGAGGTTCTG